>NC_048579.1:66128069-66350569 GCF_013265735.2 Oncorhynchus mykiss
GTCCATAACTATCTTCCTGCAGGAGGCTGACGAGGGGATCTGGATGTGTGGTCTGTTGGTGTGTGGAAGTTATGTTGTTGAGGTATGTGTGTGAGACATTAAAGTGTCTACTTTGCTCCTCCTCCTCTTCCTCCACCACTACTCTTCCTGCTCCTCCTCCTCTTCCTCCACCCCGACTCCTCCTTCCTCCACCCCTACTCTTCCTCCTCCTCCTTCCTCCACCCCTACTCTTCCTGCTCCTCCTTCCTCCACCCCTACTCTTCCTGCTCCTCCTTCCTCCACCCCTACTCTTCCTACTCCTACTCCTCTTCCTCCACCCCCCTACTCCTCTTCCTCCACCCCCCTACTCCTCTTCCTCCTCCTACTCCTCCTCTTCAGCTGGACAGTCTCCTGTTTAGTGAGTTTAAGTTGTGGAAGGAGGAGCCCAGTCTGGAGAGGAACAGCTCCTTCCTGGAGAGAGTCTACAGAGAGGACATCTACCCCTGTCTCACCTTCTCCAAGAGTGAGGTACACACCACACACACACACACCTCACCACCTCCAAGAGTGAGGTACATACACACACACACACACACACACACACACACCCCTCACCTCCTCCAGGTACACTAATGCCCGGTGCAGGATGTATGATAGTTCATGAAGACCTATTCTGTGTCCTGCATGTCGTCAGCTCTATGATTTTAAAACTCATTAAAAATCCTAAATGACTCTAGCTGTTAACATTGTTTTACCAAGTGCTCTCTGTTTTGTCTGGTTTCATCAAGTACCCTCTGGGCTTCCGTAGTGACCAGATGGACTCACCAGTCTAAACTTATTTCACTCCTTAGTACCTGTGGTCGTATCCATATTCCATCAGGGAGCCAGTATAATGTCTGGAGCTGTTATAACCTGTGTATTCCATCAGGGAGCCAGTATAATGTCTGGAGCTGTTATAACCTGTGTATTCCATCAGGGAGCAGTATAATGTCTGGAGCTGTTATAACCTGTGTATTCCATCAGGGAGCAGTCTAATGTCTGGAGCTGTTATAACCTGTGTATTCCATCAGGGAGCCAGTATAATGTCTGGAGCTGTTATAACCTGTGTATTCCATCAGGGAGCCAGTATAATGTCTGGAGCTGTTATAACCTGTGTATTCAATCAGGGAGCCAGTATAATGTCTGGAGCTGTTATAACCTGTGTATTCCATCAGAGAGCAGTATAATGTCTGGAGCTGTTATAACCTGTGTATTTCATCAGAGAGCCAGTATAATGTCTGGAGCTGTTATAACCTGTGTATTCCATCAGGGCGCCAGTATAATGGCTGGAGCTGTTATAACCTGTGTATTCCATCAGAGAGCCAGTATAATGTCTGGAGCTGTTATAACCTGTGTATTCCATCAGGGAGCCAGTATAATGTCTGGAGCTGTTATAACCTGTGTATTCCATCAGAGAGCCAGTATAATGTCTGGAGCTGTTATAACCTGTGTATTCCATCAGGGAGCCAGTATAATGTCTGGAGCTGTTATAACCTGTGTATTCCATCAGAGAGCAGTATAATGTCTGGAGCTGTTATAACCTGTGTATTCCATCAGGGAGCCAGTATAATGTCTGGAGCTGTTATAACCTGTGTATTCCATCAGAGAGCAGTATAATGTCTGGAGCTGTTATAACCTGTGTATTCCATCAGGGAGCCAGTATAATGTCTGGAGCTGTTATAACCTGTGTATTCCATCAGGGAGCCAGTATAATGTCTGGAGCTGTTATAACCTGTGTATTCCATCAGGGAGCCAGTATAATGTCTGGAGCTGTTATAACCTGTGTATTCCATCAGGGAGCCAGTATAATGTCTGGAGCTGTTATAACCTGTGTATTCCATCAGGGAGCCAGTATAATGTCTGGAGCTGTTATAACCTGTGTATTCCATCAGGGAGCCAGTATAATGTCTGGAGCTGTTATAACCTGTGTATTCCATCAGGGAGCAGTATAATGTCTGGAGCTGTTATAACCTGTGTATTCCATCAGAGAGCCAGTCTAATGTCTGGAGCTGTTATAACCTGTGTATTCCATCAGGGAGCAGTATAATGTCTGGAGCTGTTATAACCCAGTCTGTGTATTCCATCAGGGAGCCAGTATAATGTCTGGAGGTGTTATAACCTGTGTATTCCATCAGGGAGCCAGTATAATGTCTGGAGCTGTTATAACCTGTGTATTCCATCAGAGAGCAGTATAATGTCTGGAGCTGTTATAACCTGTGTATTCCATCAGGGAGCCAGTATAATGTCTGGAGCTGTTATAACCTGTGTATTCCATCAGGGAGCCAGTATAATGTCTGGAGCTGTTATAACCTGTGTATTCCATCAGGGAGCCAGTATAATGTCTGGAGCTGTTATAACCTGTGTATTCCATCAGGGAGCAGTATAATGTCTGGAGCTGTTATAACCTGTGTATTCCATCAGAGAGCCAGTCTAATGTCTGGAGCTGTTATAACCTGTGTATTCCATCAGGGAGCAGTATAATGTCTGGAGCTGTTATAACCCAGTCTGTGTATTCCATCAGGGAGCCAGTATAATGTCTGGAGGTGTTATAACCTGTGTATTCCATCAGGGAGCCAGTATAATGTCTGGAGCTGTTATAACCTGTGTATTCCATCAGAGAGCAGTATAATGTCTGGAGCTGTTATAACCTGTGTATTCCATCAGGGAGCCAGTATAATGTCTGGAGCTGTTATAACCTGTGTATTCCATCAGAGAGCAGTATAATGTCTGGAGCTGTTATAACCTGTGTATTCCATCAGGGAGCCAGTATAATGTCTGGAACTGTTATAACCTGTGTATTCCATCAGGGAGCAGTATAATGTCTGGAGCTGTTATAACCTGTGTATTCCATCAGGGAGCCAGTCTAATGTCTGGAGCTGTTATAACCTGTGTATTCCATCAGAGAGCAGTATAATGTCTGGAGCTGTTATAACCTGTGTATTCCATCAGGGAGCCAGTATAATGTCTGGAGCTGTTATAACCTGTGTATTCCATCAGGGAGCCAGTATAATGTCTGGAGCTGTTATAACCTGTGTATTCCATCAGGGAGCCAGTATAATGTCTGGAGCTGTTATAACCTGTGTATTCCATCAGGGAGCCAGTATAATGTCTGGAGCTGTTATAACCTGTGTATTCCATCAGGGAGCCAGTATAATGTCTGGAGCTGTTATAACCTGTGTATTCCATCAGGGAGCCAGTATAATGTATGGAGCCGTTATAACCTGTGTATTCCATCTGGGAGCCAGTATAATGTCTGGAGCTGTTATAACCTGTGTATTCCATCAGGGAGCCAGTATAATGTCTGGAGCTGTTATAACCTGTGTATTCCATCAGAGAGCCAGTATAATGTCTGGAGCTGTTATAACCCAGTCTGCTATTAGACGATGGTGTCCTCTATCAGCAGAACTAACAGCTGCCTCTCGTGTTGTCATTAGTGTTCTGTACTAGTGTTATCATTAGTGTTCTGTACTAGTGTTGGCGTTAGTGTTCTGTACTAGTGTTATCATTAGTGTTCTGTACTAGTGTTGTCATTAGTGTTCTGTACTAGTGTTGTCATTAGTGTTCTGTACTAGTGTTGTCATTAGTGGTCTGTACTAGTGTTGTCATTAGTGTTCTGTACTAGTGTTATCATTAGTGTTCTGTACTAGTGTTGTCGTTAGTGTTCTGTACTAGTGTTGTCATTAGTGTGCTGTACTAGTGTTGTCATTAGTGTTCTGTACTAGTGTTGTCATTAGTGTTCTGTGCTAGTGTTGTCATTAGTATTCTGTGCTAGTGTTGTCATTAGTGTTCTGTACTAGTGTTGTCATTAGTGTTCTGTACTAGTGTTATCATTAGGGTTCTGTACTAGTGTTGTCATTAGTGTTCTGTACTAGTGTTGTCGTTAGTGTTCTGTACTAGTGTTGTCATTAGTGTGCTGTACTAGTGTTGTCATTAGTGTGCTGTACTAGTGTTGTCATTAGTGTTCTGTGCTAGTGTTGTCATTAGTGTTCTGTGCTAGTGTTGTCATTAGTATTCTGTACTAGTGTTGTCATTAGGGTTCTGTACTAGTGTTGTCATTAGTGTTCTGTACTAGTGTTGTCGTTAGTGTTCTGTACTAGTGTTGTCATTAGTGTGCTGTACTAGTGTTGTCATTAGTGTTCTGTACTAGTGTTGTCATTAGTATTCTGTACTAGTGTTGTCATTAGTATTCTGTACTAGTGTTGTCATTAGTGTTCTGTACTAGTGTTGTCATTAGTGTTCTGTGCTAGTGTTGTCATTAGTGTTCTGTGCTAGTGTTGTCATTAGTATTCTGTACTAGTGTTGTCATTAGTATTCTGTACTAGTGTTGTCATTAGTATTCTGTACTAGTGTTGTCATTAGTATTCTGTACTAGTGTTGTCATTAGTATTCTGTACTAGTGTTGTCATTAGTATTCTGTACTAGTGTTGTCACCATACCACCATTTTAACTTCCAACCCAATACCAGCTTTACTATCACGATACTCTATAGCATCACATCACTTGATACCAAAACTATATCACACATAGAAAACCTGTTTAAGTACTGTTTCTGTACTAGTGTTGTCATTAGTGTTCTGTGCTAGTGTTGTCATTAGTGTTCTGTGCTAGTGTTGTCATTAGTATTCTGTACTAGTGTTGTCATTAGTATTCTGTACTAGTGTTGTCATTAGTATTCTGTACTAGTGTTGTCATTAGTATTCTGTACTAGTGTTGTCATTAGTATTCTGTACTAGTGTTGTCATTAGTATTCTGTACTAGTGTTGTCATTAGTATTCTGTACTAGTGTTGTCATTAGTATTCTGTACTAGTGTTGTCATTAGTATTCTGTACTAGTGTTGTCATTAGTATTCTGTACTAGTGTTGTCACCATACCACCATTTTAACTTCCAACCCAATACCAGCTTTACTATCACGATACTCTATAGCATCACATCACTTGATACCAAAACTATATCACACATAGAAAACCTGTTTAAGTACTGTTTCTGTACTAGTGTTGTCATTAGTGTTCTGTACTAGTGTTGTCATTAGTATTCTGTACTAGTGTTGTCACCATACCACCATTTTAACTTCCAACCCAATACCAGCTTTACTATCACGATACTCTATAGCATCACATCACTTGATACCAAAACTATATCACATATAGAAAAGGTGTTTTAGCCAAAGTTACAGAATGGCACTTGATCCAGACAGATGAACTCAGCTTTTGAGTTCAATATCATTTACATTTTAAATGCTTTACTTGCAACATTGTTCACAGAGACGGCTTTGTATGCAGTAATGAATAAATTATACAATCATGTACAATCAATTAGACTTTTACCAATCAGACTACATAATGGTAATCAGTTATTGGAATGGCCCACTTCTATTGGTTAACTGGGTAAATCAGGATGTCGACTAGGTCTTCATAATACAGGTGAATGCATATTATTCAATAGGAGTGTATTTAATGAGTTATTCAGCTTGTTTTGGCTGATTTCATGAGGCTACAGACGACAAACAATCCCTTTTCATTAACGACTTATTGGTAACGGCTAAGAGAACATATTTTATTGTACTGATTAACAATATTTGCGTAGAGAAAAAAAAAGCAATCTCTTCTTTATAGAAGTGTGCGCTGTCTCTTTAAATGAGTGTCGTTTGTTAGGCTGATTGTGGGTATGGAATCTACTGGAAACCAGGACGAGGCGAAGGAGAGAATTTGTTTTGGTGCTGCAAGGGAGACTAAGTCAATTAATAAAGTTTGTGGAGACAATTGGCTTTAAAATCATCGTATTTCGCATTATGGTTTGGATATTATCACAAACAAAGTACGAGGGTAGTGAATTCAGCTGTAGTCGAGTTAGGAAAGTTAGCCTACATTTTAAACCTGGAAGCTACCGGTATCGTCCTGCATTGTTAAACATTTCTGGCCTGTATGGACATTGTTTTGCGAACCGTAATGAACAATTTCATTACGGTCCATGTGGCATTATTCAAGCGTGTCGGTGTCTGTGCAGCATGAGTGGGGACTGTGGAGCTAATGCAGCCCAGAACAGTCTAAAATGTACAGAAGTTTCGCTGTACCCTGCAACACTATTCTGTACTCTGAGTAGACTGATCTGTTACACTGCCCTCTTGTGGCAGAATAGAGGTACTGACAGATGAGGAAAAACTGACACTTACTGAAAGAAGTTTTTAGAAATGTTGACTAAAACTAGAAGTAACTGAAGCAGTACTGTCTATAAATATAATGTACTTTTACCCTGACCCCTAACATCTGACCTCATCTTGGAGGCTGTGGATTTAAGGTGGGCTTCAGAGCACTTTCACCCTTAACTCTAACCTCTCCTGTAGCTGGGGTCGGCCATCTTGGAGGCAGTGGAGAGGAACACGCTCAGTGTGGAGCCGGTGGGCTTCCAGACGCTGCCTGTCGTCAAGGCCTCTGCTGTGGAGTGTGGAGGACCAAAGTGAGTACGCTAACAACTACCCCAGCTGACAACTACCCCAGCTAACACGCTAACAACTACCCCAGCTGACAACTACCCCAGCTAACACGCTAACAACTACCCCAGCTGACAACTACCCCAGCTGACAACTACCCCAGCTGACAACTACCCCAGCTGACAACTACCCCAGCTGACAACTACCCCAGCTGACACGCTAACAACTACCCCAGCTGACAACTACCCCAGCTGACAACTACCCCAGCTGACAACTACCCCAGCTGACAACTACCCAGCTGACAACTACCCCAGCTGACACGCTAACAACTACCCCAGCTGACACGCTAACAACTACCCCAGCTGACAACTACCCCAGCTGACAACTACCCCAGCTAACACGCTAACAACCACCCCAGCTGACAACTACCCCAGCTGACAACTACCCCAGCTAACACGCTGACAACTACCCCAGCTGACAACTACCCCAGCTGACAACTACCCCAGCTGACAACTACCCCAGCTGACAACTACCCCAGCTGACACGCTAACAACTACCCCAGCTGACAACTACCCCAGCTAACTACCCCAGCTAACACGCTAACAACTACCCAAGCTAACATGCTAACAACTACCCCAGCTGACAACTACCCCAGCTGACAACTACCCCAGCTGACAACTACCCCAGCTGACGACTACCCCAGCTGACGACTACCCCAACTGACGACTAACCCAGCTGACGACTAACCCAGCTGACGACTAACCCAGCTGACGACTAACCCAGCTGACGACTAACCCAGCTGACGACTACCCCAGCTGACGACTACCCCAGCTGACGACTACCCCAGCTGACGACTACCCCAGCTGACGACTACCCCAGCTGACGACTACCCCAGCTGACGACTACCCCAGCTGACGACTACCCCAGCTGACGACTAACCCAGCTGACGACTAACCCAGCTGACGACTAACCCAGCTGACGACTACCCCAGCTGACGACTAACCCAGCTGACGACTAACCCAGCTGACGACTAACCCAGCTGACGACTAACCCAGCTGACGACTACCCCAGCTGACGACTACCCCAGCTGACGACTACCCCAGCTGACGACTACCCCAGCTGACGACTAACCCAGCTGACGACTAACCCAGCTGACGACTAACCCAGCTGACGACTAACCCAGCTGACGACTAACCCAGCTGACGGCTACCCCAGCTGACCCAGCTAATGACTACCCCGGCTAACGACTACCCCGGCTAACGACTACCCCAACTAACCCAGCTAAAGTCTACCCCGGCTAAAGTCTACCCCGGCTGACGACTACCCCGGCTGACGACTACCCGGCTGACGGCTACCCCGGCTGACGGCTACCCCGGCTGACGGCTACCCCAGCTAACACGCTGACGGCTACTCCAGTTGACCCCGCTAACGACTACCCCAGCTAACGACTACCCCGGCTGACGGCTACCCCGGCTGACGGCTACCCCGGCTGACGGCTACCCCGGCTGACGGCTACCCCGGCTGACGGCTACCCCGGCTGACACACTGACTTCCATTGCTCATTGTTGACAAAAATTCAGGGTGCAGTGTTTGGAGTAGGCTGTTACTACTACTACTACTACTACTACCACTACTACTATAGACAGACAGATGTCTATAGATGAAAGATGTGCAATTCTCTGCAAAGTTGAGAGGAATTATCAGTAACCATTTACAGTTGGCTGTATCATTCATTCACCCTGGCGTTTTCTCTTCGGCTCTTCATTTGGTTCACTGCTGTTCTCTGTATGTTCCTCAGTCACGTTCTAACATGTTCCTGCACTGTTCTCCATGTTCCCTCTGTATAATATGCCTCACATTCTAGCATGTTCCTCAGTCACGTTCTAACATGTTCCTTCACTGTTCTCCATGTTCCCTCTGTTTAATATGCCTCACATTCTAACAACATGCTGTACATGTACATGTTTCTGTACAGCACTTTGAGATATCAGCTGATGTACGAAGGGCTATATAAAATAAATTTGATTGATTGATTGATGCTCCTCCACTTACACTACATGGCCAAAAGTATGTGGACACCTGCTAGTCGAACATCTCATTCCAAAATCATGGGCGTTAATATGGAGTTGGTCCCCACCATTGCTGCTATAACAGCCTCCACACTTCTGGGAAGAGTTTCCACTAGATGTTGGAACATTGCTGCTACAACAGCCTCCACACTTCTGGGAAGAGTTTCCACTAGATGTTGGAACATTGCTGCTATAACAGCCTCCACTCTTCTGGGAAGAGTTTCCACTAGATGTTGGAACATTGCTGCTATAACAGCCTCCACTCCTCTGGGAAGGCTTTCCACTAGTTGTTGGAACATTGCTGCTATAACAGCCTCCACTCCTCTGGGAAGGCTTTCCACTAGACGTTGGAACATTGCTGCTATAACAGTCTACTCCTCTGGGAAGGCTTTCCACTAGATGTTGGAACATTGCTGCTATAACAGCCTCCACTCTTCTGGGAAGAGTTTCCACTAGATGTTGGAACATTGTTGCTATAACAGCCTCCACTCTTCTGGGAAGAGTTTCCACTAGACGTTGGAACATTGCTGCTATAACAGCCTCCACTCTTCTGGGAAGAGTTTCCACTAGATGTTGGAACATTGCTGCTATAACAGCCTCCACTCTTCTGGGAAGAGTTTCCACTAGTTGTTGGAACATTGCTGCTACAACAGCCTCCACTCTTCTGGGAAGGCTTTCCACTAGATGTTGGGACATTGCTGCTATAACAGCCTCCACTCTTCTGGGAAGAGTTTCCACTAGTTGTTGGAACATTGCTGCTATAACAGCCTCCACTCTTCTGGGAAGAGTTTCCACTAGTTGTTGGAACATTGCTGCTACAACAGCCTCCACTCTTCTGGGAAGAGTATCCACTAGATGTTGGAACATTGTTGCTATAACAGCCTCCACTCTTCTGGGAAGAGTTTCCACTAGTTGTTGGAACATTGCTGCTACAACAGCCTCCACTCTTCTGGGAAGAGTATCCACTAGATGTTGGAACATTGTTGCTATAACAGCCTCCACTCCTCTGGGAAGAGTTTCCACTAGTTGTTGGAACATGGCTGCGGGGACCTGCTTCCATTCAGCCACAAGAGCATTAGTGAGGTGATGCACTGATGTTGGGTGATAAGGCCTGACTCGCAGTCGGCGTTCCAATTCATCCCAAAAGTGTTTGATGGGGTTTAGGTCAGGGCTATACAGGCCAGTCAAGTTCTTCCACACTGATCTCGACAAACCATTTCTGTATGAATCTCGCTTTGTGCACGGGACGGGGCATTGTCATGCTGAAACAGGAAAGGGCACTGTGCATTGGGGCAGGTAGTGTTCTCCTGGCATCCTCAAAACCCAGATTGGTCCGTCGGACTGCCAGATGGTGAAGCGGGATTCATACCTCCATACCTCGTTTCCGCTGCTCCAGAGTCCAATGGCGTTGAGCTTCACGCCACTGCAGCAGTCGCTTGGCATTGCTCATTCTGGGCTCGTGTGCTGCTGCTCTGCCATGGAAACCCATTTCATGAATCTCCTGACCAACAGTTTTGTGCTGATGTTGCTTCCAGCGGCAGTTTGGAACTCGGTAGAGAATGATGCAACCGAAGACAGACTTTTAAAAAATAAAAATAAATTATACACTCTACCCACTTCAGCTCTCGATGGTCCCTTTCTGTGAGCTTGTGTGGCCTACCACTGTTTTTCTCCTAGATGTTTCCACTTCACAATAACAGCACTTACAGTTGACCAGGGCAGCTCTAACAGGACAGCAATTTGACTAGCTTGACTTGTTGAAAAGGTGGCATCCTGTGACTGTGCCACTTTGAACGTCACTGAGCTCTTCAGTAAGGCCATTCTACTGCTAATGTTTGTCTATGGAGATCGCATGGCGGTGTGCTCAGTTTTCTACACCTGTCAGCAACGGGTGAGGTTGAAATAGCCGAATCTACTGATTTGAAGGGGTGTCCACATACTTTTGAATATATAGTGTATCTCCATGTCTGTGTTTAATATGCTCTCCTTCTGCTCTGTCTACAATATGAATCAGTAATCATCTCTCTAGAATCCTAGGGGGAGATTACAATGTGCTGGAACTGCTATCCTCCTTCCTCACCCAACCGTGACCAATCAGAATCCACCGCTGACAATTGACTTCCTGATAATGTCTCTGACCTTGGTTAGAATATTGGGTGGATTAAAGGAGATTATTTGTTCAAGTTGGGAGGAAGAAGAGAGAATTGGGGGAATGATGTTTTTGTTCTCAGTGGTTCACTGTCTGTGTGAAGGGAATATACAATGTGTTTACCTAAAGACCGCATTCGTTCTGATTCCACCCTGCTCTCTCACCATTCGTTCTGATTCCACCCTGCTCTCTCACCATTCATTCTGATTCCACCCTGCTCTCTCACCATTCATTCTGATTCCACCCTGCTCTCTCACCATTCGTTCTGATTCCACCCTGCTCTCTCACCATTCGTTCTGATTCCACCCTGCTCTCTCACCATTCATTCTGATTCCACCCTGCTCTCTCACCATTCATTCTGATTCCACCCTGCTCTCTCACCATTCATTCTGATTCCACCCTGCTCTCTCACCATTCATTCTGATTCCACCCTGCTCTCTCACCATTCGTTCTGATTCCACCCTGCTCTCTCACCATTCGTTCTGATTCCACCCTGCTCTCTCACCATTCATTCTGATTCCACCCTGCTCTCTCACCATTCATTCTGATTCCACCCTGCTCTCTCACCATTCATTCTGATTCCACCCTGCTCTCTCACCATTCATTCTGATTCCACCCTGCTCTCTCACCATTCATTCTGATTCCACCCTGCTCTCTCACCATTCATTCTGATTCCACCCTGCTCTCTCACCATTCGTTCTGATTCCACCCTGCTCTCTCACCATTCGTTCTGATTCCACCCTGCTCTCTCACCATTCATTCTGATTCCACCCTGCTCTCTCACCATTCATTCTGATTCCACCCTGCTCTCTCACCATTTCATTCTGATTCCACCCTGCTCTCTCACCATTCATTCTGATTCCACCCTGCTCTCTCACCATTCATTCTGATTCCACCCTGCTCTCTCACCATTTATTCTGATTCCACCCTGCTCTCTCACCATTCATTCTGATTCCACCCTGCTCTCTCACCATTCATTCTGATTCCACCCTGCTCTCTCACCATTCATTCTGATTCCACCCTGCTCTCTCACCATTTCTTTCATTCTTGCTCGATGTGTCTCTCCTCTCGCTCTGTGTCTCTCCCCTCGCTCTGTGTCTCTCTCCCCCTCGCTCTGTGTGTCTCCCCTCGCTCTGTGTCTCTCTCCCCCTCGCTCTGTGTGTGTCTCTCCCCCTCGCTCTGTGTGTGTCTCTCCCCCTCGCTCTGTGTGTCTCTCTCCCCCTCGCTCTGTGTCTCTCTCCCCCTCGCTCTGTGTGTCTCTCTCCCCCTCGCTCTGTGTGTCTCTCTCCCCCTCGCTCTGTATGTCTCTCTCCCCCTCGCTCTATGTGTCTCTCTCCCCCTCGCTCTGTGTGTCTCTCTCCCCCTCGCTCTGTGTGTCTCTCTCCCCCTCGCTCTGTGTGTGTCTCTCTCCCCCTCGCTCTGTGTGTGTCTCTCTCCCCCTCGCTCTGTGTGTGTCTCTCCCCCTCGCTCTGTGTGTGTCTCTCCCCCTCGCTCTGTGTGTCTCCTCCATCCCTCTTTCTATTCCTTAAACATGATCAGTCCAGTTAGGCTGGCCAGGCCTGGTCTCTCAATGTGCTGTGATGTTGAGCTTTAGGTGATTAGACATTCAGCTGTTTTCAGGGTAATTCTGGGCCTCATTCTTACCACTTGGTTTCAGAATGGTCTTTCTTACCACTTGGTTTCAGAATGGTCTTTCTTACCACTTGGTTTCAGAATGGCCTTTCTTACCACTTGGTTTCAGAATGGCCTTTCTTACCACTTGGTTTCAGAATGGTCTTTCTTACCACTTGGTTTCAGAATGGTCTTTCTTACCACTTGGTTTCAGAATGACCTTTCTTACCACTTGGTTTCAGAATGGCCTTTCTTACCACTTGGTTTCAGAATGGTCTTTCTTACCACTTGGTTTCAGAATGGTCTTTCTTACCACTTGGTTTCAGAATGGTCTTTCTTACCACTTGGTTTCAGAATGGTCTTTCTTACCACTTGGTTTCAGAATGGCCTTTCTTACCACTTGGTTTCAGAATGGCCTTTCTTACCACTTGGTTTCAGAATGGTCTTTCTTACCACTTGGTTTCAGAATGGTCTTTCTTACCACTGTCTCTCTGTTTCTTGTCTCTCCTCACAGAAAGTGTGCCCTTAGTGGCCAGACCAAAACCTGCAAGCACAGAATCAAGTTTGGTGATTCCAGCAACTATTACTACGTGTCTCCTTTCTGTCGTTATCGGGTGAGTTTTACCACGTCTACAGCACTCTCATTTATCAACCTGTAATCTCCTACGACGTCTACAGCACTCTCATTTATCAACCTGTAATCCCCTACGACGTCCACAGCATTCTCATTTATCAACCTGTAATCCCCTACCACGTCCACAGCACTCTCATTTATCAACCTGTAATCCCCTACGACGTCCACAGCACTCTCATTTATCAACCTGTAATCCCCTACGACGTCCACAGCACTCTCATTTATCAACCTGTAATCCCCTACGACGTCTACAGCACTCTCATTTATCAACCTGTAATCCCATACCACGTCCACAGCACTCTGTTTATCAACGTCTAATTCCCTGCATAAGAAAAGGATTCATGTCCACCATCTAATGTTTGACCAGTCTAGACATTTAACCTTGATCTCTCCCTCTCTCTCCAGATCACGTCAGTTTGTAACTTCTTTACCTACATCCGCTACATCCACCAAGGGCTGGTCAAGCTGCAGGACGGTGAGATCAGCCAGCAGTGCATTTCCTGTACCTCTGCAGCCATGTTGTTTTTGCCTACAGTCACATGTGAATACACTTTTGTCTTTAGTGGTTTTAGCTAATGTGAAGCTTTGGATGGATCCCATGGATGGACGTGCTATCAGGAAACCACAGTACATATGAATAAGTCATGTAGAGTAGTGTGTCTTATGGACCCAGTGGTGCTGTAGATCGGGCTAACTCAGCAGCTATCTGACATGGTGGAATCCTATCAGCATAGAATGGGGAATCCCCATTCACCTCAACATTCTGATTCTATTTCTATGTCCATTACCGTAGAGGGTGGAGGCTCATCAGTCACACAGCTCATTTAGAGAAGTCTCCTCAAGGTTAACGACTAGCACAAGAACGCCATTGTTTTTCAATAGAGGAGACGAGTTCGGAGCCAAGTGATGATGTTTTTAACGTAGCCACGGAATGGCTGTTCTAGCATTTAGTCGTTTATAGGATTCCCACAATCTTCAACAGTAGCCATACTGGCAGTCTTTAGTCTCCAGTTGTCATGCTGACTATGTCCCTACAGTATAGTCAGAATGTGTTATAATGTGTTATAATGTCCCTACAGTATAGTCAGAATGTGTTATGTCCCTACAGTATAGTCAGAATGTGTTATAATGTCCCTACAGTATAGTCAGAATGTGTTATAATGTGTTATAATGTCCCTACAGTATAGTCAGAATGTGTTATAATGTCCCTACAGTATAGTCAGAATGTGTTGTGTTCTGACAATGTCCCTACAGTATAGTCAGAATGTGTTATAATGTCCCTACAGTATAGTCAGAATGTGTTATGTCCCCACAGTATAGTCAGAATGTGTTATAATGTTTATGCTCTCTTCTGTCCAATCCTCCTTTCCTGTTCTCCATCTCCTTTCCTGTTCTCCATCTCCTTTCCTGTTCTCCATCTCCTTTCCTGTTCTCCATCTCCTTTCCTGTTCTCCATCTCCTTTCCTGTTCTCCATCTCCTTTCCTGTTCTCCATCTCCTTTCCTGTTCTCCATCTCCTTTCCTGTTCTCCATCTCCTTTCCTTCCTCATCTCCTTTCCTCCCTCCATCTCCTTTCCTCCCTCCATCTCCTTTCCTGTTCTCAATCTCCTTTCCTTCCTCCATCTCCTTTCCTGTTCTCGATCTCCTTTCCTGTTCTCGATCTCCTTTCCTCCCTCCATCTCCTTTCCTGTTCTCGATCTCCTTTCCTTCCTCCATCTCCTTTCCTTCCTCCATCTCCTTTCCTGTTCTCCATCTCCTTTCCTTCCTCCATCTCCTTTCCTCCCTCCATCTCCATTCCTGTTCTCTAGCAGAACAGATGTTCTGGGAAGTGATGCAGTTGAGGAAAGAGATGAGTTTTGCTAAGCTGGGCTACTACAAGGAGGAACTGTGACCAACCAATCACGATACAGAACAGAGGGATGCGTGTCTGAATCTCAACCTATCATCAGATGCACTCCCGTGATGGACAGGATAGCTCTCCAATCATCCTACCCTCCTGGCTCTCAGAAGGAAGAAGGACCGCCCCCAACGCTCCTCATCGCTACCCCTTCCAATCTCTCATCCAATCACGTGTCATTTCAGGAGAGTCCTCCCATCCTCTGTCTTCAATACCTACAAGTATATGACTTAAAATGCATGCCCCTTACATCCTGACTGGTCTACCAATAACAGTGAGTAGTTATTCAGGATGTAAGGGGATTGGTAGTTGACTGACTGATCTACTAATAACAGTGAGTAGTTATTCAGGAAGGGGATTGGTAGTTCAGACTGACTGATCTACCAATAACAGTGAGTAGTTATTCAGGAAGGGGATTGGTAGTTCAGACTGACTGGTCTACCAATAACAGTGAGTAGTTATTCAGGAAGGGGATTGGTAGTTCAGACTGACTGGTCTACCAATAACAGTGAGTAGTTATTCAGGAAGGGGATTGGTAGTTCAGACTGACTGATCTACCAATAACAGTGAGTAGTTATTCAGGAAGGGGATTGGTAGTTCAGACTGACTGGTCTACCAATAACAGTGAATAGTTCATCAGGAAGGGGATTGGTAGTTCAGACTGACTGATCTACCAATAACAGTGAATAGTTATTCAGGATGTAAGGGGATTGGTAGTTCAGACTGACTGATCTACCAATAACAGTGAATAGTTCATCAGGAAGGGGATTGGTAGTTCAGTCAGTCTGTCTGGAACATGACCATTGCTTGTCATTCTGATTGGTCTGCTAGAATGCATATTGGAACAGAGAGGAAGTGCTCTAAACCCAACGTCTGCTTCCAAAATGGCACCCTGTTCACTGTAGTGCACGACTTGTGGCCCCTATGAGCCCTGGTCAAAAGTGGTGCACTAAATATGGAATAGGGTGCCATTTGGGACACAAGACAAGTGTAAATCGAGGCGCTCCGTCCATCCAGCCATCTGTGGTTATTCTATCCATCCATCTCCAGTCCGTATTTAAAACCAGAGGACCGTAACTATGGTGACGACCACGCTGCTGTATGTAACTTGACTCCGTTATTACATGTAAGAAACGCTGAATGAGCTCATCTGTCCACACTACAAGGCTGAGTCACAAATGGCACCCTATTCCCTATATAGTTAACTACTGTAGTGGTGCAGTATGCACAGCAGGGGTTCCCAAACGTTGTTTCATTAATTTTTTTTATTGAGATTGCCTTTGTTTAAATACAACACCAGCTTCATTTTGTTTCATTTGAGGGACCTAGGAAAATGACTTATTTTAGGTAGGCAAATTATTTATTTTATTTTGTGTTTTTTAGTTAACTAGGCAAGTCAGTTAAGAACAAATTCTCATTTACAATGACGGCCTACCAAGGCCAAACCCCCTAACCCTGACGACGCGGGGCCAATTGTGCTCCACCCTATGGGACTCCCAATCACGTCTGGTTGCGATACAGCCTGGATTCGAACCATGGTCTGTGGTGACTCCTCTAGCACTGAGATGCAGTGCCTTAAACAGCTGCGCCACTCAGGAGCCCCCATGATGATGATGATGATGATAATAATAATAGAAATAAATAGTCTAGATCTGATTTCCCCAAATGTTTTATTACGATCATTTATATGAACCTTCAATTTAATTATGCAAATTCCATTTTACAGGAAGTGATTCGATCAATTGATAGCGACAGAGTCACACATTGTATAAGATTACTCCGCAAGCGAAGTCCAATTTCTTTTGAAGGTCGTAAGCTTCTCAATGTCATAGAGACAAAGTAAATACATTCCCCATGTGCATCAGAGTCGCGTCTTCCTCTTTGTCATTTTACTACTTGTCTCTAGCCTAATGCATTGCGGAGTGACGCTTCGTTTTAGATCAGACGGTCCCGTGCCCTCCCGTGACACTTCGACGCCCCGTATGTTTGGGACCCGGGATGTAGAGAATATAGGTGCCATTTGGGAGCAGAACATGTGGAGGAGGATTCTGACGAGTTCTGTCCAATACAAGGACTTTAGAAGAATCTGGACAAATGTTTTGAAGGTTTTAGAAAACACATTGATGATGATGATGATGAAGAACATTCTCTCTGGCTTTTTAGTTCTTTACCAACCCTTTAGTTAGAAGTATGTAGCTGTGTCGGGGTGTGTGTGTGTGTGTACGTGTGGTGTGTGTGTGGTCTGTGAACGTTCCAATCTATATACCTTTTCCTGGTTTTCCATCCTTCCATCCCTCCAAGTCCTCTGTTAACATTCCAACTCCAAGCTTTCCTCAATTTATTTTAGTGCCTTTCTGGAACACACTGAATTAAAAATGGTATACCTCTGGAACCAACGTGTCTGTTTGTGAACTTGAAATCTGTTGTCCCAAACACACTCAGTCAGTGTAGATATGATGACACACTAAGGGTAAAATTGTCAGGACACAATTATACTGCATAAAAATGGATATGTACATTGTTCAGTACATTCTGCACGTTGCCCATGCGTTGTCTTATAAAAGTAGGGCAACTTATCTTCCTGTTAATGGTTCTCCTTCCTGCCACGTCTCTGGGCTTTCCACAGGATTGTAAATCTTGGTGAAATTACGTCCTTTTTATACAGTAGAATGTTACTGTTTCAATATGCTTGCAATTCTACTGCATTTAAAAATGTCAATTTGTTGTCGTCTTTCACAATCACAGAGTTCATCAGTATAGATTCAACACTCCTATATCTCCTCCCACCAGCCTCCTCTGTAGTATAGATTCAACACTCCTATATCTCCTCCCACCAGCCTCCTCTGCAGTATAGATTCAACACTCCTATATCTCCTCCCACCAGCCTCCTCTGCAGTATAGATTCAACACTCCTATATCTCCTCCCACCAGCCTCCTCTGTAGTATAGATTCAACACTCCTATATCTCCTCCCACCAGCCTCCTCTGTAGTATAGATTCAACACTCCTATATCTCCTCCCACCAGCCTCCTCTGTAGTATAGATTCAACACTCCTATATCTCCTCCCACCAGCCTCCTCTGTAGTATAGATTCAACACTCCTATATCTCCTCCCACCAGCCTCCTCTGTAGTATAGATTCAACACTCCTATATCTCCTCCCACCAGCCTCCTCTGTAGTATAGATTCAACACTCCTATATCTCCTCCCACCAGCCTCCTCTGTAGTATAGATTCAACACTCCTATATCTCCTCCCACCAGCCTCCTCTGTAGTATAGATTCAACACTCCTATATCTCCTCCCACCAGCCTCCTCTGTAGTATAGATTCAACACTCCTATATCTCCTCCCACCAGCCTCCTCTGCAGTATAGATTCAACACTATAAACTTTATTGTCTTGGACTGAACACAATTATACTGCATATAAAATACTTCCTGGTTCAATACCCATGTGGTGCGTCCCAAACGGTAACCTATTCCCTATATAGTGCACTACTTTAGACCAGAGCCCTATTCCCTATATAGTGCACTACTTTAGACCAGAGCCCTATTCCCTATATAGTGCACTACTTTAGACCAGAGCCCTATTCCCTATATAGTGCACTACTTTAGACCAGAGCCCTATTCCCTATATAGTGCACTACTTTAGACCAGAGCCCTATTCCCTATATAGTGCACTACTTTAGACCAGAGCCCTATTCCCTATATAGTGCACTACTTTAGACCAGAGCCCTATTCCCTATATAGTGCACTACTTTAGACCAGAGCCCTATTCCCTATATAGTGCACTACTTTAGTCCAGAGCCCTATTCCCTATATAGTGCACTACTTTAGACCAGAGCCCGATTCCCTATATAGTGCACTACTTTAGACCAGAGCCCTATTCCCTATATAGTGCACTACTTTAGACCAGAGCCCTATTCCCTATATAGTACACTACTTTAGACCAGGGCCCTATTCCATATGCAGTGCACTACTTTAGACCAGAGCCCTATTCCCTATATAGTGCACTACTTTAGACCAGAGCCCTATTCCCTATATAGTACACTACTGTAGACCAGAGCCCTATTCCCTATATAGTGCACTACTTTAGACCAGAGCCCTATTCCCTATATAGTGCACTACTTTAGACCAGGACCCTATTCCCTATATAGTGCACTACTTTAGACCAGAGCCCTATTCCCTATATAGTACACTACTTTAGACCAGAGTCCTATTCCCTATATAGTACACTACTTTAGACCAGAGCCCTATTCCCTATATAGTACACTACTTTAGACCAGGGCCCTATTCCATAAGTAGTGCACTAGTTTATATCAGAGCCCGATTCCCTATATAGTGCACTACTTTAGACCAGAGCCCTATTCCCTATATAGTGCACTACTTTAGACCAGAGTCCTATTCCCTATATAGTACACTACTTTAGACCAGAGCCCTATTCCCTATATAGTACACTACTTTAGACCAGGGCCCTATTCCATATGTAGTGCACTAGTTTATATCAGAGCCCGATTCCCTATATAGTGCACTACTTTAGACCAGAGCCCTATTCCCTATATAGTGCACTACTTTAGACCAGAGCCCTATTCCCTATATAGTGCACTACTTTAGACCAGAGCCCTATTCCCTATATAGTGCACTACTTTAGTCCAGAGCCCTATTCCCTATATAGTGCACTACTTTAGTCCAGAGCCCTATTCCCTATATAGTGCACTACTTTAGACCAGAGCCCTATTCCCTATATAGTGCACTACTTTAGTCCAGAGCCCTATTCCCTATATAGTGCACTACTTTAGACCAGAGCCCTATTCCCTATATAGTGCACTACTTTAGTCCAGAGCCCTATTCCCTATATAGTGCACTACTTTAGACCAGAGCCCTATTCCCTATATAGTGCACTACTTTAGACCAGAGCCCTATTCCCTATATAGTGCACTACTTTAGACCAGAGCCCTATTCCCTATATAGTGCACTACTTTAGTCCAGAGCCCTATTCCCTATATAGTGCACTACTTTAGACCAGAGCCCTATTCCCTATATAGTGCACTACTTTAGACCAGAGCCCTATTCCCTATATAGTGCACTACTTTAGTCCAGAGCCCTATTCCCTATATAGTGCACTACTTTAGACCAGAGCCCTATTCCCTATATAGTGCACTACTTTAGTCCAGAGCCCTATTCCCTATATAGTGCACTACTTTAGTCCAGAGCCCTATTCCCTATATAGTGCACTACTTTAGTCCAGAGCCCTATTCCCTATATAGTGCACTACTTTAGTCCAGAGCCCTATTCCCTATATAGTGCACTACTTTAGACCAGAGCCCTATTCCCTATATAGTGCACTACTTTAGTCCAGAGCCCTATTCCCTATATAGTGCACTACTTTAGTCCAGAGCCCTATTCCCTATATAGTGCACTACTTTAGTCCAGAGCCCTATTCCCTATATAGTGCACTACTTTAGTCCAGAGCCCTATTCCCTATATAGTGCACTACTTTAGTCCAGAGCCCTATTCCCTATATAGTGCACTACTTTTGACTAGGGTACATACATGTAGGGCTCTGGTCAACAGTAGTGCACTCTATAGGGCAGTGGTTCCCAACCTTTTTCAGTTACTGTACCACCAACGGAATTTTGCTCTTCCCAGAGTGCACCTGTAGTACCCACTCGTGTGCTTTTTAGCAGTAACCCTATGGTCTCATGTACCCCCTGTGGATAGGCCAAGTTCCCCCTAGGGATCCTAGTAGCCCTGGATGGGAACCACTGGTCTAGGGAATAGGAACCACTGGTCTAGGGAATAGGAACCACTGGTCTAGGGAATAGGAACCACTGGTCTAGGGAATAGACAGTCTTGAAGAGGACATGACAAAGCCTATTCCCCCTCAGGAAACTAAAAAGATTTTGTATAGGTCCTCAGATCTTCAAGGTTCTACAGCTGCAACTGGTTGCATAATTGCCTGGTACGGCAACTGCTCGGCCTCCGACCGCAAGGCACTAGTGAGTGTAGTGCGTACGGCCCAGTACATCACTGGGGCTAAGCTGCCTGCCATCCAGGACCTCTATAATAGGCGGTGTCAGAGGAAGGCCCTAAAAATTGTCAAAGACCCCAGCCACCCCAGTCATAGACTGTTCTCTCTACTACCGCATGGCAAGTGGTACCGGAGTGCCAAGTCTAGGACAAAAAGGCTTCTCAACAGTTTTTACCCCCAAGCCATAAGACTCCTGAACAGGTAATCAAATGCCTACCCGGACTATTTGCATTGTGCCCACCCACCAACCCCTCTTTTACGCTGCTGCTACTCTCTATCATCAACTCAGCAAAAGAAACGTCCTCTGGCTGGTGACATTGTCATGTCAACTGTGTTTACTTTCAGCAAACTTAACATGTGTAAATATTTGTATGAACATGACAAGATTCAACAACTGAGACATAAACTGAACAAGTTCCAATGACATGTGACTAACAGAAATGGAATAATGTGTCCCTGAACGAAGGGGGGGGGGGTTAAAATCAAAAGTAACTGTAAGTATCTGGTGTGGCCACCAGCTGCATTAAGTACTGCAGTGCATCTCCTCCTCGTGGACTGCACCAGATTTGCCACTTCTTGTTGTGAGATGTTACCCCACTCTTCCACCAAGGCACCTGCAAGTTCCCGGACATTTTTGCGGCGTATGGGCCTAGCCCTCACCCTCCGATACAATAGGTCACAGGAGTGCTCAATGGGATTGAGATCTGGGCTCTTCGCTGGCCATGGCAGAACACTGACATTCCTGTCTTGCAGGAAATCACGCACAGAGCGAGCAGTATGGCTGGTGGCATTGTCATGTCAGGATGAGCCTGCAGGAAGAGTACCACATGAGGGAGGAGGATGTCTTCCCTGTAACGCACAGCTTTGAGATTGCCTGCAATGACAACAAGCTCAGTCCGATGGTGCTGTGACACACCGCCCCAGACCATGACGGACCCTCTACCTCCAAATCAATCAGCCTCCAGAGTACAGGCCTCGGTGTAACGCTCATTCCTTCAACGATAAACGCGAATCCGACCATCTCCCCATGTGAGACAAAACCGTGACTCGTCAGTGAAGAGCACTTTTTGGCAGTCCTGTCTGGTCCAGCGACGATGGGTTTGTGCCTATAGGCGACGTTGTTGCCGGTGATATCTGGTGAGGACCTGCCTGACAACAGGCTTACAAGGCCTCGGTCCAGCCTCTCTCAGCCCATAGCAGAGAGCCTGAGCAGTGATGGAGGGATTGTACGTTCCTCAATTAGCCCGACTAACTGGTGCCTGTACATAGCCTCGCTACTGTTATAGCCTCTCTACTGTATATACAGTGCCTTGCAAAAGTATTCGGCCCCCTTGAACTTTGCGACCTTTTGCCACATTTCAGGCTTCAAACATAAAGATATAAAACTGTATTTTTTTGTGAAGAATCAACAACAAGTGGGACACAATCATGAAGTGGAACGACATTTATTGGATATCTCAAACTGAAAAATTGGGTGTGCAAAATTATTCAGCCCCCTTACTTTCAGTGAGCATTTCACTGTAAGGTCTACATTGTATTCGGAGCACGTGACACAAGCACTTTGATTTGGCAGATCAGCTGGAGCTCCTACTTCTCCTGTGGAACACTTGCTGTACAGATGTAGGATCTTAATTTGAGCCAGTTTGTTACAGCTGCAAAATGATCCTGCAGCATCAGGAAAAGAGAATTATTGTATGGATTATATTTAATGGACGTTTTTGTAGGGGTTGATACATTCTCAGTTAGGGCAATTCAAGTCTTGACATTTCAACGTGTAAATTACACACTTAGAAGCCTTTTTCAAATGAAAATACACTACAAGTTTGCTTTGCAAGAAAATTCTCAGGAACAAAAAATTGATCAAAATGAAGATCCTACATTTGTAGTATATTGCAACATCAAAGTAATGGCAAGATTTATGTTGTCTCGACTAACAATTATAAGCTCTTATCTACTCATGTAGAAAGATAAAGAGAAAATCCGTATAGATACACAAAATAGCACATCTGCCATTTTGGAATATCAAAATACCTGATATCAGAAGAAACGCATCAAACGGCACACCTTTCCAGGTAGAGAGGACCTTTAGTGCATTCTGGGTCATGGATAGACACTGTACTGTATATCTGGAAGGACTGTACTGTATATCTGAAAGGACAGTGCTGTATATCTGTATGGAGAGTACTGTATATCTGTATGGACAGTACTGTATATCTGTATGGAGAGTACTGTATATCTGTATGGACAGTACTGTATATCTGTATGGACAGTACTGTATATCTGTATGGAGAGTACTGTATATCTGTGTGGACTGTACTGTATATCTGTATGGACTGTACTGTATGGACTGTACTGTATATCTGTATGGACTGTACTGTATATCTGTAATGACAGTGTTCTATTTGCAGAGTGTCTAAGCCAGAGATAAGACTGCTTTTTAGTGTACTACCCTCTGTGTCACCTTGTAATGAATACCTGCTTTATGGTCCAGGGCAAGGACACCTGGCACACAAAGGCAGAACGCCTGCGCAGGGTATGTGAATGGTTTTTACCTTTCAGACCAGAGAACAAAGTACACAGGAGAGACACCTGTGACATACATTATTTTGGATACACAATTCTGGGAATATTATTGTCAACGCCAAAGGGCCTAAATCTACCGAAACAACTACCTGGGTGGGTGAACAAACGTGGAGTAACTGGGCTCTGAGGATTTAATGGATACTGTTTGCCAAATGGATTGTACCTGAGAGACGTAAACTGAAGTCGGAGAGAAGGTTGTCAACGGAACTACCAGCCAGGACTCCATTTTGGAGAAACGGTAAGGTTCACATTCAGCCTTTCCTTTCTCTACTGACTGTAGAGACGGAAAACCATTAGCTTCCTTCTAAAAGTCAGTGGAGACGGAAAACCATTAGCTTCCTTCTAACAGTCAGTAGAGACGGAAAACCATTAGCTTCCTTCTAACAGTCAGTAGAGACGGAAAACCATTAGCTTCCTTCTAAAAGTCAGTAGAGACGGAAAACCATTAGCTTCCTTCTAAAAGTCAGTAGAGAAGGGAAACCAATAGCTTCCTTCTAACAGTCAGTAGAGAAGAGAAACCATTAGCTTCCTTCTAACAGTCAGTAGAGACGGAAAACCATTAGCTTCCTTCTAAAAGTCAGTAGAGAAGGGAAACCAATAGCTTCCTTCTAACAGTCAGTAGAGACGGAAAACCATTAGCTTCCTTCTAACGGTCAGTAGAGACGGAAAACCATTAGCTTCCTTCTAACAGTCAGTAGAGACGGAAAACCATTAGCTTCCTTCTAAAAGTCAGTAGAGAAGGGAAACCAATAGCTTCCTTCTAACAGTCAGTAGAGACGGAAAACCATTAGCTTCCTTCTAACGGTCAGTAGAGACGGAAAACCATTAGCTTCCTTCTAACAGTCAGTAGAGACGGAAAACCATTAGCTTCCTTCTAACGGTCAGTAGAGACGGAAAACCATTAGCTTCCTTCTAACAGTCAGTAGAGACGGAAAACCATTAGCTTCCTTCTAAAAGTCAGTAGAGAAGGGAAACCAATAGCTTCCTTCTAACAGTCAGTAGAGACGGAAAACCATTAGCTTCCTTCTAACGGTCAGTAGAGACGGAAAACCATTAGCTTCCTTCTAACAGTCAGTAGAGACGGAAAACCATTAGCTTCCTTCTAACAGTCAGTAGAGAAGAGAAACCATTAGCTTCCTTCTAACAGTCAGTAGAGAAGGGAAACCATTAGCTTCCTTCTAACAGTCAGTAGAGACAGAACCATTAGCTTCCTTCTAACAGTCAGTAGAGACGGAAAACCATTAGCTTCCTTCTAACAGTCAGTAGAGACTGAAAACCATTAGCTTCCTTCTAACAGTCAGTAGAGGGAAAACCATTAGCTTCCTTCTAACAGTCAGTAGAGAAGAGAAACCATTAGCTTCCTTCTAACAGTCAGTAGAGACGGAAAACCATTAGCTTCCTTCTAACAGTCAGTAGAGAAGAGAAACCATTAGCTTCCTTCTAACAGTCAGTAGAGAAGAGAAACCATTATTTTCCTTCTACCAGTCAGTAGAGAAGAGAAACCATTAGCTTCCTTCTAACAGTCAGTAGACAGAAAACCATTAGCTTCCTTCTAACAGTCAGTAGAGACGGAAAACCATTAGCTTCCTTCTAACTGTCAGTAGAGACTGAAAACCATTAGCTTCCTTCTTAAGGTCAGTAGAGAAGAGAAACCATTAGCTTCCTTCTAACAGTCAGTAGAGACGGAAAACAATTAGCTTCCTTCTAACAGTCAGTAGAGACAGAAAACCATTAGCTTCCTTCTAACAGTCAGTAGAGACGGAAAACCATTAGCTTCCTTCTAACAGTCAGTAGAGACGGAAAACCATTAGCTTCCTTCTAACAGTCAGTAGACAGAAAACCATTAGCTTCCTTCTAACAGTCAGTAGAGATGGAAAACCATTAGCTTCCTTCTAACAGTCAGTAGAGAAGAGAAACCATTAGCTTCCTTCTAACAGTCAGTAGACAGAAAACCATTAGCTTCCTTCTAACAGTCAGTAGAGACGGAAAACCATTAGCTTCCTTCTAACAGTCAGTAGAGAAGAGAAACCATTAGCTTCCTTCTAACAGTCAGTAGAGAAGAGAAACCATTAGCTTCCTTCTAACAGTCAGTAGAGAAGAGAAACCATTAGCTTCCTTCTAACAGTCAGTAGACAGAAAACCATTAGCTTCCTTCTAACAGTCAGTAGAGACGGAAAACCATTAGCTTCCTTCTAACTGTCAGTAGAGACTGAAAACCATTAGCTTCCTTCTTAAGGTCAGTAGAGAAGAGAAACCATTAGCTTCCTTCTAACAGTCAGTAGAGACGGAAAACAATTAGCTTCCTTCTAACAGTCAGTAGAGACAGAAAACCATTAGCTTCCTTCTAACAGTCAGTAGAGACAGAAAACCATTAGCTTCCTTCTAACAGTCTAGATGGAAGCTAATGGTTTTCCATCTCTACTGACTGTTAGAAGGAAGCTAATGGTTTTCCGTCTACTGACAGTTAGAAGGAAGCTAATGGTTTTCTGTCTCTACTGACTGTTAGAAGGAAGCTAATTGTTTTCCGTCTCTACTGACTGTTAGAAGGAAGCTAATGGTTTTCCATCTCTACTGACTGTAAGAAGGAAGCTAATTGTTTTCCGTCTCTACTGACTGTAAGAAGGAAGCTAATTGTTTTCCGTCTCTACTGACTGTTAGAAGGAAGCTAATGGTTTTTAGTATTTACAACACTCCCATTTGACTACTGTCTCTCAGCTTTGTTCAGGATATTTTAGTCAAAGCTCTGTGTTTGTAAATCTTTAAGATTTATATTTCCTGTTTTTTTTTGTTTTGTCTTTTTAAAAGGCCACTTGAATTGTTAGTGGTACAGAAGCATCCAGATCTTTATCTGGGACTGACTGAGATGTTTTTTTTACCAAATAATTTTGAACATCCTTCTTCATTATCATAAGGCTGACCGTTTCTCATAATGTATCGGCTGACTTTAGTGTGTCATAAATTCATAGAACAAAACTGACAATGTTATAAAGTCAATATCTAGGAGAAAATAGCCTCGTTGTTCACAGCAGTTTAGTCACTGTATCTTTGTCCCAAATGACAGACTATTCCCAAAATAGTCCCTATGGGCCCTAGTCTAAAGCTGTGTACTACAAAGGGAACAGGGTGCCATTTGGGATGCATGGTGTATATTATTACAGAAAGCCTCTCGTGTGTAAAGCCAAAGCAATTACACATTTCCCTAAATGAGCTGAGCTGAGAGGGACTAACTGTCCGTATCCCCTGGTAACAGACCAGCCAAATCAATTACACATTCCCTAAATGAGCTGAGAGAGACTAGAGACAATAGTAATGATGATGATTAATCATGGATTAGCTATAATGTACAGTATATTACACACACACACACACACACACACACACCCTGTCAGCAAGCAGGCAATACTTATTATTAATTATTATTACACCATATATAACGCCATAACAGCAGTCAGGAACGTTATGAAGTGTGAAGAGTCAGTGGTTTTCTTTAGTAAAGCTTGAGTGCGTCGGCTGCTTGCAGAGAGAGAGAGAGACTACTACAGTTGAACTGATCCTCAGTGAAAAACACTGAGGCCAACGGAAGACAGATGGACCGTTTGCTCAATAGAGAAAGGCTCTTCCTGGAAGAGTAACACAAAGTGAAGAGCAGGAAGACAGATGGACCGTTTGCTCAATAGAGAAAGGCTCTTCCTGGAAGAGCAGGAAGACAGATGGACCATTTGGTCAATAGAGAAAGGCCTTCCTGGAAGAGCAGGAAGACAGATGGACCGTTTGCTCAATAGAGAAAGGCTCTTCCTGGAAGAGCAGGAAGACGGATGGACCGTTTGCTCAATAGAGAAAGGCCTTCCTGGAAGAGCAGGAAGACATATGGACCGTTTGGTCAATAGAGAAAGGCTCTTCCTGGAAGAGCAGGAAGACAGATGGACCGTTTGCTCAATAGAGAAAGGCTCTTCCTGGAAGAGTAACACAAAGTGAAGAGCAGGAAGACGGGCTCTTGTTATGAAGCACAAACAAGTCTGACCTGTCTAAACGTGTCTTACTCCTGAACACCTGGAGTCCAAATACAGAAGTCGTCTTCCCAGTTTACACATAATTTACTACATGTCAGGTGAAGAACAGCTTTATGAAACTGTTACCAGGGGATACAGACAGTTAGTTTACTCCATGTCAGGTGTAGAACAGCTTTATGAAACTGTTACCAGGGGATACGGACAGTTAGTTTACTCCATGTCAGGTGAAGAACAGCTTTATGAAACTGTTACCAGGGGATACGGACAGTTAGTTTACTCCATGTCAGGTGAAGAACAGCTTTATGAAACTGTTACCAGGGGATACGGACAGTTAGTTTACTCCATGTCAGGTGTAGAACAGCTTTATGAAACTGTTGCCAGGGGATACGGACAGTTAGTTTACTCCATGTCAGGTGAAGAACAGCTTTATGAAACTGTTACCAGGGGATACGGACAGTTAGTTTACTCCATGTCAGGTGTAGAACAGCTTTATGAAACTGTTACCAGGGGATACGGACAGTTAGTTTACTCCATGTCAGGTGTAGAACAGCTTTATGAAACTGTTACCAGGGGATACGGACAGTTAGTTTACTCCATGTCAGGTGTAGAACAGCTTTATGAAACTGTTACCAGGGGATACGGACAGTTAGTTTACTCCATGTCAGGTGAAGAACAGCTTTATGAAACTGTTACCAGGGGATACGGACAGTTAGTTTACTCCATGTCAGGTGTAGAACAGCTTTATGAAACTGTTACCAGGGGATACGGACAGTTAGTTTACTCCATGTCAGGTGTAGAACAGCTTTATGAAACTGTTACCAGGGGATACGGACAGTTAGTTTACTCCATGTCAGGTGAAGAACAGCTTTATGAAACTGTTACCAGGGGATACGGACAGTTAGTTTACTCCATGTCAGGTGTAGAACAGCTTTATGAAACTGTTACCAGGGGATACGGACAGTTAGTTTACTCCATGTCAGGTGTAGAACAGCTTTATGAAACTGTTACCAGGGGATACGGACAGTTAGTTTACTCCATGTCAGGTGTAGAACAGCTTTATGAAACTGTTACCAGGGGATACGGACAGTTAGTTTACTCCATGTCAGGTGTAGAGCAGCTTTATGAAACTGTTACCAGGGGATACGGACAGTTAGTTTACTCCATGTCAGGTGAAGAGCAGCTTTATGAAACTGTTACCAGGGGATACGGACAGTTAGTTTACTCCATGTCAGGTGTAGAGCAGCTTTATGAAACTGTTACCAGGGGATACGGACAGTTAGTTTACTCCATGTCAGGTGTAGAACAGCTTTATGAAACTGTTACCAGGGGATACGGACAGTTAGTTTACTCCATGTCAGGTGTAGAACAGCTTTATGAAACTGTTACCGGGGATACGGACAGTTAGTTTACTCCATGTCAGGTGAAGAACAGCTTTATGAAACTGTTACCAGGGGATACGGACAGTTAGTTTACTCCATGTCAGGTGAAGAGCAGCTTTATGAAACTGTTACCAGGGGATACGGACAGTTAGTTTACTCCATGTCAGGTGAAGAACAGCTTTATGCAACTGTTACCAGGGGATACAGACAGTTAGTTTACTCCATGTCAGGTGAAGAACAGCTTTATGAAACTGTTACCAGGGGATACGGACAGTTATTTTACTCCATGTCAGGTGTAGAACAGCTTTATGAAACTGTTACCAGGGGATACAGACAGTTAGTTTACTCCATGTCAGGTGTAGAACAGCTTTATGAAACTGTTACCAGGGGATACGGACAGTTAGCTTACTCCATGTCAGGTGAAGAACAGCTTTATGAAACTGTTACCAGGGGATACGGACAGTTAGTTTACTCCATGTCAGGTGAAGAACAGCTTTATGAAACTGTTACCAGGGGATACGGACAGTTAGTTTACTCCATGTCAGGTGAAGAACAGCTTTATGAAACTGTTACCAGGGGATACGGACAGTTAGTTTACTCCATGTCAGGTGTAGAGCAGCTTTATGAAACTGTTACCAGGGGATACGGACAGTTAGTTTACTCCATGTCAGGTGTAGAGCAGCTTTATGAAACTGTTACCAGGGGATACGGACAGTTAGTTTACTCCATGTCAGGTGAAGAACAGCTTTATGAAACTGTTACCAGGGGATACGGACAGTTAGTTTACTCCATGTCAGGTGAAGAACAGCTTTATGAAACTGTTACCAGGGGATACGGACAGTTCGTTTACTCCATGTCAGGTGTAGAACAGCTTTATGAAACTGTTACCAGGGGATACGGACAGTTAGTTTACTCCATGTCAGGTGTAGAACAGCTTTATGAAACTGTTACCAGGGGATACGGACAGTTAGTTTACTCCATGTCAGGTGAAGAGCAGCTTTATGAAACTGTTACCAGGGGATACGGACAGTTAGTTTACTCCATGTCAGGTGTAGAGCAGCTTTATGAAACTGTTACCAGGGGATACGGACAGTTAGTTTACTCCATGTCAGGTGTAGAACAGCTTTATGAAACTGTTACCAGGGGATACGGACAGTTAGTTTACTCCATGTCAGGTGAAGAACAGCTTTATGAAACTGTTACCAGGGGATACGGACAGTTAGTTTACTCCATGTCAGGTGAAGAACAGCTTTATGAAACTGTTACCAGGGGATACGGACAGTTAGTTTACTCCATGTCAGGTGAAGAACAGCTTTATGAAACTGTTACCAGGGGATACGGACAGTTAGTTTACTCCATGTCAGGTGTAGAACAGCTTTATGAAACTGTTACCAGGGGATACGGACAGTTAGTTTACTCCATGTCAGGTGTAGAACAGCTTTATGAAACTGTTACCAGGGGATACGGACAGTTAGTTTACTCCATGTCAGGTGAAGAGCAGCTTTATGAAACTGTTACCAGGGGATACGGACAGTTAGTTTACTCCATGTCAGGTGTAGAGCAGCTTTATGAAACTGTTACCAGGGGATACGGACAGTTAGTTTACTCCATGTCAGGTGTAGAACAGCTTTATGAAACTGTTACCAGGGGATACGGACAGTTAGTTTACTCCATGTCAGGTGAAGAACAGCTTTATGAAACTGTTACCAGGGGATACGGACAGTTAGTTTACTCCATGTCAGGTGAAGAACAGCTTTATGAAACTGTTACCAGGGGATACGGACAGTTAGTTTACTCCATGTCAGGTGAAGAACAGCTTTATGAAACTGTTACCAGGGGATACGGACAGTTAGTTTACTCCATGTCAGGTGTAGAACAGCTTTATGAAACTGTTACCAGGGGATACGGACAGTTAGTTTACTCCATGTCAGGTGTAGAACAGCTTTATGAAACTGTTACCAGGGGATACGGACAGTTAGTTTACTCCATGTCAGGTGAAGAACAGCTTTATGAAACTGTTACCAGGGGATACGGACAGTTAGTTTACTCCATGTCAGGTGTAGAACAGCTTTATGAAACTGTTACCAGGGGATACGGACAGTTAGTTTAATCCATGTCAGGTGAAGAACAGCTTTATGAAACTGTTACCAGGGGATACGGACAGTTAGTTTACTCCATGTCAGGTGAAGAACAGCTTTATGAAACTGTTACCAGGGGATACGGACAGTTAGTTTACTCCATGTCAGGTGTAGAACAGCTTTATGAAACTGTTACCAGGGGATACGGACAGTTAGTTTACTCCATGTCAGGTGTAGAACAGCTTTATGAAACTGTTACCAGGGGATACGGACAGTTAGTTTACTCCATGTCAGGTGTAGAACAGCTTTATGAAACTGTTACCAGGGGATACGGACAGTTAGTTTACTCCATGTCAGGTGTAGAACAGCTTTATGAAACTGTTACCAGGGGATACGGACAGTTAGTTTACTCCATGTCAGGTGTAGAACAGCTTTATGAAACTGTTACCAGGGGATACGGACAGTTAGTTTACTCCATGTCAGGTGTAGAACAGCTTTATGAAACTGTTACCAGGGGATACGGACAGTTAGTTTACTCCATGTCAGATGTAGAACAGCTTTATGAAACTGTTACCAGGGGATACGGACAGTTAGTTTACTCCATGTCAGGTGTAGAACAGCTTTATGAAACTGTTACCAGGGGATACGGACAGTTAGTTTACTCCATGTCAGGTGTAGAACAGCTTTATGAAACTGTTACCAGGGGATACGGACAGTTAGTTTACTCCATGTCAGGTGTAGAACAGCTTTATGAAACTGTTACCAGGGGATACGGACAGTTAGTTTACTCCATGTCAGGTGTAGAACAGCTTTATGAAACTGTTACCAGGGGATACGGACAGTTAGTTTACTCCATGTCAGGTGTAGAACAGCTTTATGAAACTGTTACCAGGGGATACGGACAGTTAGTTTACTCCATGTCAGGTGTAGAACAGCTTTATGAAACTGTTACCAGGGGATACGGACAGTTAGTTTACTCCATGTCAGGTGTAGAACAGCTTTATGAAACTGTTACCAGGGGATACGGACAGTTAGTTTACTCCATGTCAGGTGAAGAGCAGCTTTATGAAACTGTTACCAGGGGATACGGACAGTTAGTTTACTCCATGTCAGGTGAAGAACAGCTTTATGAAACTGTTACCAGGGGATACGGACAGTTAGTTTACTCCATGTCAGGTGAAGAACAGCTTTATGAAACTGTTACCAGGGGATACGGACAGTTAGTTTACTCCATGTCAGGTGTAGAGCAGCTTTATGAAACTGTTACCAGGGGATACGGACAGTTAGTTTACTCCATGTCAGGTGTAGAACAGCTTTATGAAACTGTTACCAGGGGATACGGACAGTTAGTTTACTCCATGTCAGGTGTAGAACAGCTTTATGAAACTGTTACCAGGGGATACGGACAGTTAGTTTACTCCATGTCAGGTGAAGAACAGCTTTATGAAACTGTTACCAGGGGATACGGACAGTTAGTTTACTCCATGTCAGGTGTAGAACAGCTTTATGAAACTGTTACCAGGGGATACGGACAGTTAGTTTACTCCATGTCAGGTGAAGAACAGCTTTATGAAACTGTTACCAGGGGATACGGACAGTTAGTTTACTCCATGTCAGGTGTAGAACAGCTTTATGAAACTGTTACCAGGGGATACGGACAGTTAGTTTACTCCATGTCAGGTGTAGAACAGCTTTATGAAACTGTTACCAGGGGATACGGACAGTTAGTTTACTCCATGTCAGGTGAAGAACAGCTTTATGAAACTGTTACCAGGGGATACGGACAGTTAGTTTACTCCATGTCAGGTGTAGAACAGCTTTATGAAACTGTTACCAGGGGATACGGACAGTTAGTTTACTCCGTGTCAGGTGTAGAACAGCTTTATGAAACTGTTACCAGGGGATACGGACAGTTAGTTTACTCCATGTCAGGTGTAGAACAGCTTTATGAAACTGTTACTAGGGGATACGGACAGTTAGTTTACTCCATGTCAGGTGAAGAGCAGCTTTATGAAACTGTTACCAGGGGATACGGACAGTTAGTTTACTCCATGTCAGGTGAAGAACAGCTTTATGAAACTGTTACCAGGGGATACGGACAGTTAGTTTACTCCATGTCAGGTGTAGAGCAGCTTTATGAAACTGTTACCAGGGGATACAGACAGTTAGTTTACTCCATGTCAGGTGTAGAACAGCTTTATGAAACTGTTACCAGGGGATACGGACAGTTAGTTTACTCCATGTCAGGTGTAGAACAGCTTTATGAAACTGTTACCAGGGGATACGGACAGTTAGTTTACTCCATGTCAGGTGAAGAGCAGCTTTATGAAACTGTTACCAGGGGATACGGACAGTTAGTTTACTCCATGTCAGGTGTAGAACAGCTTTATGAAACTGTTACCAGGGGATACAGACAGTTAGTTTACTCCATGTCAGGTGTAGAACAGCTTTATGAAACTGTTACCAGGGGATACGGACAGTTAGTTTACTCCATGTCAGGTGTAGAACAGCTTTATGAAACTGTTACCAGGGGATACGGACAGTTAGTTTACTCCATGTCAGGTGTAGAACAGCTTTATGAAACTGTTACCAGGGGATACGGACAGTTAGTTTACTCCATGTCAGGTGTAGAACAGCTTTATGAAACTGTTACCAGGGGATACGGACAGTTAGTTTACTCCATGTCAGGTGTAGAACAGCTTTATGAAACTGTTACCAGGGGATACGGACAGTTAGTTTACTCCATGTCAGGTGTAGAACAGCTTTATGAAACTGTTACCAGGGGATACGGACAGTTAGTTTACTCCATGTCAGGTGTAGAACAGCTTTATGAAACTGTTACCAGGGGATACGGACAGTTAGTTTACTCCATGTCAGGTGTAGAACAGCTTTATGAAACTGTTACCAGGGGATACGGACAGTTAGTTTACTCCATGTCAGGTGTAGAACAGCTTTATGAAACTGTTACCAGGGGATACGGACAGTTAGTTTACTCCATGTCAGGTGAAGAACAGCTTTATGAAACTGTTACCAGGGGATACGGACAGTTAGTTTACTCCATGTCAGGTGTAGAGCAGCTTTATGAAACTGTTACCAGGGGATACGGACAGTTAGTTTACTCCATGTCAGGTGTAGAACAGCTTTATGAAACTGTTACCAGGGGATACGGACAGTTAGTTTACTCCATGTCAGGTGTAGAACAGCTTTATGAAACTGTTACCAGGGGATACGGACAGTTAGTTTACTCCATGTCAGGTGAAGAACAGCTTTATGAAACTGTTACCAGGGGATACGGACAGTTAGTTTACTCCATGTCAGGTGTAGAACAGCTTTATGAAACTGTTACCAGGGGATACGGACAGTTAGTTTACTCCATGTCAGGTGAAGAACAGCTTTATGAAACTGTTACCAGGGGATACGGACAGTTAGTTTACTCCATGTCAGGTGTAGAACAGCTTTATGAAACTGTTACCAGGGGATACGGACAGTTAGTTTACTCCATGTCAGGTGTAGAGCAGCTTTATGAAACTGTTACCAGGGGATACAGACAGTTAGTTTACTCCATGTCAGGTGTAGAACAGCTTTATGAAACTGTTACCAGGGGATACGGACAGTTAGTTTACTCCATGTCAGGTGTAGAACAGCTTTATGAAACTGTTACCAGGGGATACGGACAGTTAGTTTACCCCATGTCAGGTGTAGAACAGCTTTATGAAACTGTTACCAGGGGATACGGACAGTTAGTTTACTCCATGTCAGGTGAAGAGCAGCTTTATGAAACTGTTACCAGGGGATACGGACAGTTAGTTTACTCCATGTCAGGTGTAGAACAGCTTTATGAAACTGTTACCAGGGGATACAGACAGTTAGTTTACTCCATGTCAGGTGTAGAACAGCTTTATGAAACTGTTACCAGGGGATACGGACAGTTAGTTTACTCCATGTCAGGTGTAGAACAGCTTTATGAAACTGTTACCAGGGGATACGGACAGTTAGTTTACTCCATGTCAGGTGTAGAACAGCTTTATGAAACTGTTACCAGGGGATACGGACAGTTAGTTTACTCCATGTCAGGTGTAGAACAGCTTTATGAAACTGTTACCAGGGGATACGGACAGTTAGTTTACTCCATGTCAGGTGTAGAACAGCTTTATGAAACTGTTACCAGGGGATACGGACAGTTAGTTTACTCCATGTCAGGTGAAGAACAGCTTTATGAAACTGTTACCAGGGGATACGGACAGTTAGTTTACTCCATGTCAGGTGAAGAGCAGCTTTATGAAACTGTTACCAGGGGATACGGACAGTTAGTTTACTCCATGTCAGGTGAAGAACAGCTTTATGAAACTGTTACCAGGGGATACGGACAGTTAGTTTACTCCATGTCAGGTGAAGAACAGCTTTATGAAACTGTTACCAGGGGATACGGACAGTTAGTTTACTCCATGTCAGGTGTAGAGCAGCTTTATGAAACTGTTACCAGGGGATACGGACAGTTAGTTTACTCCATGTCAGGTGTAGAACAGCTTTATGAAACTGTTACCAGGGGATACGGACAGTTAGTTTACTCCATGTCAGGTGTAGAACAGCTTTATGAAACTGTTACCAGGGGATACGGACAGTTAGTTTACTCCATGTCAGGTGTAGAACAGCTTTATGAAACTGTTACCAGGGGATACGGACAGTTAGTTTACTCCATGTCAGGTGTAGAACAGTTTTATGAAACTGTTACCAGGGGATACGGACAGTTAGTTTACTCCATGTCAGGTGTAGAACAGCTTTATGAAACTGTTACCAGGGGATACGGACAGTTAGTTTACTCCATGTCAGGTGTAGAACAGCTTTATGAAACTGTTACCAGGGGATACGGACAGTTAGTTTACTCCATGTCAGGTGTAGAACAGCTTTATGAAACTGTTACCAGGGGATACGGACAGTTAGTTTACTCCATGTCAGGTGTAGAGCAGCTTTATGAAACTGTTACCAGGGGATACGGACAGTTTACTCCATGTCAGGTGAAGAACAGCTTTATGAAACTGTTACCAGGGGATACGGACAGTTAGTTTACTCCATGTCAGGTGTAGAGCAGCTTTATGAAACTGTTACCAGGGGATACGGACAGTTAGTTTACTCCATGTCAGGTGTAGAGCAGCTTTATGAAACTGTTACCAGGGGATACGGACAGTTAGTTTACTCCATGTCAGGTGTAGAGCAGCTTTATGAAACTGTTACCAGGGGATACGGACAGTTTACTCCATGTCAGGTGAAGAACAGCTTTATGAAACTGTTACCAGGGGATACGGACAGTTAGTTTACTCCATGTCAGGTGTAGAACAGCTTTATGAAACTGTTACCAGGGGATACGGACAGTTAGTTTACTCCATGTCAGGTGTAGAACAGCTTTATGAAACTGTTACCAGGGGATACGGACAGTTAGTTTACTCCATGTCAGGTGAAGAACAGCTTTATGAAACTGTTACCAGGGGATACGGACAGTTAGTTTACTCCATGTCAGGTGAAGAACAGCTTTATGAAACTGTTACCAGGGGATACGGACAGTTAGTTTACTCCATGGCAGGTTGACTTTCAGTTAGGCTACTATATTTTCCTGACAGAAATAGTTTGACCTAGGCCAGTATATTTTCCTGACAGAAATAGTTTTACCTCGGCCAATATGTTTTCCTGACAGAAATAGCAGAGCCTCCAATTTTCTAAGAGTCTGGAGTTACATTCAAAGCCTACTGTGCAAGCCTAAAAAATAATAGGTTGGCATTGGTGAAGGGGTTTCTTCCATTTTGTACCGTCTGTGTGTTTACCTCCTCATGAACATGCTCGGGCCTACACAGTGCTCAAGCCTAGGCCTTGCCTACTGTTTCACCCCCAATAACAGCTGTGTATCTCAGGCAGCTGATCACCATGGAGCCCCCAGGAGGACTCCCGGTGCCCGTTGATGTTCTGGGAGAGAATGAAGCGCTGCAGCAGTTCTTTGACGGTAAGACATTCTATAGTTGTGTCCCAAAACAGCACCCTATTCCCTAGTGTGTGTGTGTGTGTGTGTGTGAGAGGGTTGTGCGAGTCAGAGGAAGCTGGTGGGAGGAGGTACTTTAGGAGGACGGGCTCATTGTAAAGGCTGGAATGGAATAAATGGAACGGTATCAAACACATAGAAACCACATGTTTGACTCCGTTGCACTAATTCCATTCCAGCCATTACAATGAGCCCATCCTCCTAAACCTCCTCCCACCAGCCTCCTCTGGTGTGTGAGTGGGTGAGTGAGTGTGTATGGAATTATGAGTGTGTGTTTTTCAACACATAATCCTTAGGGGAAGTAGTGTTGTTCCTGAGGTGTCTTAGCTGATCCCAGAACATTAATGTCAAAGGCCTTTTCACAGAAATATGAAGTGGCTAAAGCTCTCAGGGTTTGGACAGAATTATCAATATGAGAGTGAGAGAGGGACGGGGAGGAGAGAGAGGGGTGGGGGAGGAGAGAGGAGAGAGAGGGGGGGGGAGGAGAGAGAGGGGGGTGAGAGAGAGGGTGGAGGGAGAAGAAGAGAGAGAGAGGGTGGGGTGGAGGAGAGAGGGGGGGGGGGAGAGGGAGAGGGTGGGGTGGAGGAGAGGGAGGGCGAGAGAGGGTGGAGGGGGGTGGGAGAGGGAGAGAGGGTGGGGTGGGGTGGAGGAGAGAGAGAGGGTGGGGAGAGGGTGGGGAAGAGAGAGGGTGGGGAGGGGAGGGGGAGAGGGTGGGGGAGAGGGAGAGAAAGAGAGGGGGTGGGGGAGAGAGGCTCTGATTCGATGTCTCTAACCTTTCAGAACAGTCAAATGGTCACCCGTCAGGGGTAACGATCACCCGTCAGGGGTAATGATCACCCGTCAGGGGTAACGGTCACCCGTCAGGGGTAACGGTCACCCGTCAGGGGTAACGGTCACCCGTCAGGGGTAACGATCACCCGTCAGGGGTAACGATCACCCGTCAGGGGTAACGGTCACCCGTCAGGGGTAACGGTCACCCGTCAGGGGTAACGGTCACCCGTCAGGGGTAACGGTCACCCGTCAGGTGTAAAGATCACCCATTAGGTTAAAAATATATTCAAACAGTGATTCATCTTCCCAAAGTTACTACAGTTAGATGAGTTAATAGGTCATGCTCTGAGTTACTACAGTTAGATGAGTTAATAGGTCATGTTGTGAGGTACTACAGTTAGATGAGTTAATAGGTCATGTTGTGAGGTACTACAGTTAGATGAGTTAATAGGTCATGCTCTGAGTTACTACAGTTAGATGAGTTAATAGGTCATGTTGTGAGGTACTACAGTTAGATGAGTTAATAGGTCATGTTGTGAGTTACTACAGTTAGATGAGTTAATAGGTCATGTTGTGAGTTACTACAGTTAGATGAGTTAATAGGTCATGTTGTGAGGTACTACAGTCAGATGAGTTAATAGGTCATGTTCTGAGTTACTACAGTTAGATGAGTTAATAGATCATGTTGTGAGTTAATACAGTTAGATGAGTTAATAGGTCATGTTGTGAGGTACTACAGTCAGATGAGTTAATAGGTCATGTTGTGAGTTACTACAGTTAGATGAGTTAATAGGTAATGTTGTGAGGTACTACAGTTAGATGAGTTAATAGGTCATGTTGTGAGGCGGTTTCAATTGAGAAATAGATAGTCGTTTGGCTAGATCGGTCCACTGTCAAGTTTTTTATTAGTCGTATACCACGCATATCCCGTACATGCATCGTCCAATGAAATGCTTACTTGTAGGTTCCTTCTAGAACAATGCAACAACAAGAATAAATACTATAAAATAAGAATTTGAAAATAAATGTCTCAGTAGAATATATATATTTTTTGTTGCTTATTAAGTATAATAAAGGAAGGCACAATTTGTAGATCAATATTTCCAGGTGTATTGGAGAAGGGGGGATGGGGGGGGGCAGTGTATAAACTGAGCAGTGCAGTAACAGTCAGGTAGCAGCAGTTGTGATGTGTGTGTAGTCGTGGACGGAGCAATTCCCATACTTGGCCGTGATGCAATCAGTCAGGATGCTCTCGATGGTGCAGTGGTTGTATTTGGAGAGGACCCGGGTTAGCATTAGGAAGTAGAGACGCTGTTGTGCCCTCTTGACAAGAGTGGTGGTGTTGTTTGTCCATGGTAAGTACTCTGTGGATGCCGAGGAACTTGAAACTTGTGACTCTCTCTACCGCAGTCCCGCTGATGTGGATTGGGGCATGTTCCCTCCTCTGCTTCCTGAAGTCAACAACGAACTCATTTTTGGTTGTTGTTGCTGACATTGATATAGAGGTTGTTGTCCTGACACCACAATTCCAGTTCACTTACCTCCTCCCTATAGACTGACTCGTTGTTCTTGGTAGGTTATCAGGCCTACAACTGTGGTGTCGTCATGGAGACTAGATGATGGAGTTGGTGTGGTGCAAAGCTAAACAGTCGTGGATGGTGGATGAACAGGAAGTACAGCAGAGGACTGAGGACACACCCCTGGGCGGGGGGGGGGGGGGCCCTGTGTTGAGTCAGTGTGGAGAAGGTATTGTTGCCAATCCTCACAGCCCGTGGTCTGCCCGTCAGGAAATCCAGAATCCAGTTGCAGAGATTGGTGTCCTGACCCAGGGCTTTGAGTTTGGTAACAAACTTGGAGGGAACAATAGTGTTGAATGCTGAACTGTAGTCAATGAACAGCATTCTCACATAGGTGTTCCTCTTTCCAGATGTAAGTGGGTCCAGTGGGCCTGACATGCTGGCCTTGATGTGGGCCATGACCAGCCTCTCCGGGCACTTCATGAGGACTGAGGTGAGCGCGACGGGGCGATAGACATTTGGGCATGCCACTTTATTTTTCTTGGGCACTGGGACGATGGTGGTCTCCTTAAAGCAGGTGGGGACTACAGCCTGGGACAGGTTGAAGATGTCAGTGAAGACTAGCTGGTCAGCACACACTCTGAAGACGGGGAGTATTCACTCTTTTTTTGAGAGTTTTCCTCACATCAGCCTCAGAGAGTGAAAGCACCTGGTTGTCTAGAGCAGCGAGAGACTTCCTGGTTGTCTGGAGGAGCGAGAGACTTCCTGGTTGTCTGGAGGAGCGAGAGACTTCCTGGTTGTCTGGAGGAGCGAGTGACTTCCCTGGTTGTCTGGAGGGGCGAGAGACTTCCCTGGTTGTCTGGAGGAGCGAGAGACTTCCCTGGTTGTCTGGAGGAGCGAGAGACTTCCCTGGTTGTCTGGAGGAGCGAGAGACTTCCCTGGTTGTCTGGAGGAGCGAGAGACTTCCCTGGTTGTCTGGAGGAGCGAGAGACTTCCCTGGTTGTCTGGAGGAGCGAGAGACTTCCCTGGTTGTCTGGAGGAGCGAGAGACTTCCCTGGTTGTCTGGAGGAGCGAGAGACTTCCCTGGTTGTCTGGAGTAGCGAGAGACTTCCCTGGTTGTCTGGAGTAGCGAGAGACTTCCCTGGTTGTCTGGAGTAGCGAGAGACTTCCCTGGTTGTCTGGAGGAGCGAGAGACTTCCCTGGTTGTCTGGAGGAGCGAGAGACTTCCCTGGTTGTCTGGAGGAGCGAGAGACTTCCCTGGTTGTCTGGAGGAGCGAGAGACTTCCCTGGTTGTCTGGAGGAGCGAGAGACTTCCCGGATTGTCTGGCTATTGACTGCCTCGAAGTAAGAACAATCAATCAATCAATCAAATTTATTTTATATAGCCCTTCGTACATCAGCTGATATCTCAAAGTGCTGTACAGAAACCCAGCCTAAAACCCCAAACAGCAAGCAATGCAGGTGAAGAAGCACGGTGGCTAGGAAAAACTCCCTAGAAAGGCCAAAACCTAGGAAGAAACCTAGAGAGGAACCAGGCTATGTGGGGTGGCCAGTCCTCTTCTGGCTGTGCCGGGTGGAGATTATAACAAAACATGGTCAAGATGTTCAAATGTTCATAAATGACCAGCATGGTCGAATAATAATAAGGCAGAATAGTTGAAACTGGAGCAGCAGCACAGTCAGGTGGACTGGGGACAGCAAGGAGTCATCATGTCAGGTATTCCTGGGGCATGGTCCTAGGGCTCAGGTCCTCCGAGAGAGAGAAAGAAAGAGAGAATTAGAGAGAGCATATGTGGGATGGCCAGTCCTCTTCTGGCTGTGCCGGGTGGAGATTATAACAGAACATGGCCAAGATGTTCAAATGTTCATAAATGATCAGCATGGTTGAATAATAATAAGGCAGAACAGTTGAAACTGGAGCAGCAGCACAGCCAGGTGGACTGGGGACAGCAAGGAGTCATCATGTCAGGTAGTCCTGGGGCATGGTCCTAGGGCTCAGGTCCTCCGAGAGAGAGAAGGAGAGAATTAGAGAACGCACACTTAGATTCACACAGGACACCGAATAGGACAGGAGAAGTACTCCAGATATAACAAACTGACCCTAGCCCCCCGGCACATAAACTACTGCAGCATAAATACTGGAGGCTGAGACAGGAGGGGTCAGGAGACACTGTGGCCCACTCCGAGGACACCCCCGGACAGGGCCAAACAGGAAGGATATAACCCCACCCACTTTGCCAAAGCACAGCCCCCACACCACTAGAGGGATATCTTCAACCACCAACATACCATCCTGAGACAAGGCTGAGTATAGCCCACAAAGACCTCCGCCACGGCACAACTTAAGGGGGGGGGGGGGGTTAAACTGAGCTGGGAGCTTCGGTGGGCACCACACAGCTGGATTTGCCTTTTGTAGTCTGTGACAGTCTGTGGTCCTTGCCACATGCGTTGTGAGTCTGAGTTGTGGAACATCAATTCAAGTTTGAGGCTGTGTTGTGTTTTTGCGTCCCTAATGGATTTGCAGAGCTCGTACCTGCTAGCCGTGCAGCGCCCCACAGAGTCATCGGGATCCGTTCTGCTGACATTGAATGCAGCAGTACAGGCTCTCTGCATTGTACGGATATCTCCGTTCATCCAGGGTTTTTGGTTAGGGGTATGTCCGGATTGTTATTGTGGGTACAACATCATCAACACATTTCCTAATGAAGCCGGTGACTGACCATGTATACTGAAAACAAATATAAATGTGAAGTGTTGGTCACATGTTTCAAGAGCTGAAATAAAAGATGCCGGTTCTGTGTTGATAGTTCTACGAAAGCTTGGTCCTCTTCCCTACTCACACATTCCATATCTGGAGTTAAAGTTCAAAGGAGCCAGTTATTTCACATTTTGTAAGCTAAACAATGGACAGCATACGAGGACAGATAAGATGCTTATGACAATTGAAATACGGTCATAGAGTCAGCAGACCAGAGACACTTCCCAGCCCCGTATCTACACAGGTGCAGCAGAGCTCTGACGTCATGGGCAGCTCAAGGCCACCTGTCCCACAATCAGAGTCACACAGTAATTAGATCAAGGCCAGACACATCACTCTCAGGGACAAGCTAGTAGGACATTCTTTAAAGAACTTAGAAAACTTGTAAAAATGTTTTTTAAGTTCAGGTCTTTGTTTGTTGCGTGAGTGTTTGTGACTGTAAAATGTCTCCTTGCATTTAACTTGGGTACATGCTAAGTATTTATTTGGTATGCTAGGTATGTATTTGGTATGCTAGGTATGTATTTGGTATGCTAGGTATGTATTTGGTATGTATTTGGTATTTGGTATGTATTTGGTATGCTAGGTATGTATTTGGTATGCTAGGTATGTATTTGGTATGCTAGGTATGTACTTGGTATGCTAGGTATGTATTTGGTATGCTTGGTATGTATTTGGTATGCTAGGTATGTATTTGGTATGCTAGGTATGTATTTGGTATGCTTGGTATGTATTTGGTATGATAGGTATGTACTTGGTATGTACTTGGTATGTATTTGGTATGCTAGGTATGTATTTGGTATGCTTGGTATGCATTTGGTATGCTAGGTATGTATTTGGTATGCTTGGTATGTATTTGGTATGCTTGGTATGTATTTAGTATGCTATTTGGTATGCTAGGTGTGCATTTGGTATGCTTGGTATGCATTTGGTATGCTAGGTATGTATTTGGTATGCTAGGTACAGTGCCTTGCGAAAGTATTCGGCCCCCTTGAACTTTGCGACCTTTTGCCACATTTCAGGCTTCAAATATAAAGATATAAAACTGTATTTTTTTGTGAAGAATCAACAACAAGTGGGACACAATCATGAAGTGGAACGACATTTATTGGATATTTCAAACTTTTTTAACAAATCAAAAACTGAAAAATTGGGCGTGCAAAATTATTCAGCCCCTTTACTTTCAGTGCAGCAAACTCTCTCCAGAAGTTCAGTGAGGATCTCTGAATGATCCAATGTTGACCTAAATGACTAATGATAAATACAATCCCCCTGTGTGTAATCAAGTCTCCGTATAAATGCACCTGCACTGTGATAGTCTCAGAGGTCCGTTAAAAGCACAGAGAGCATCATGAAGAACAAGGAACACACCAGGCAGGTTCGAGATACTGTTGTGAAGAAGTTTAAAGCCGGATTTGGATACAAAAAGATTTCCCAAGCTTTAAACATCCCAAGGAGCACTGTGCAAGCGATACTATTGAAATGGAAGGAGTATCAGACCACTGCAAATCTACCAAGACCTGGCCGTCCCTCTAAACTTTCAGCTCATACAAGGAGAAGACTGATCAGAGATGCAGCCAAGAGGCCCATGATCACTCTGGATGAACTGCAGAGATCTACAGCTGAGGTGGGAGACTCTGTCCATAGGACAACAATCAGTCGTATATTGCACAAATCTGGCCTTTATGGAAGAGTGGCAAGAAGAAAGCCATTTCTTAAAGATATCCATAAAAAGTGTTGTTTAAAGTTTGCCACAAGCCACCTGGGAGACACACCAAACATGTGGAAGAAGGTGCTCTGGTCAGATGAAACCAAAATTGAACTTTTTGGCAACAATGCAAAACGTTATGTTTGGCGTAAAAACAACACAGCTGAACACACCATCCCCACTGTCAAACATGGTGGTGGCAGCATCATGGTTTGGGCCTGCTTTTCTTCAGCAGGGACAGGGAAGATGGTTAAAATTGATGGGGAGATGGATGGAGCCAAATACAGGACCATTCTGGAAGAAAACCTAATGGAGTCTGCAAAAGACCTGAGACTGGGACGGAGATTTGTCTTCCAACAAGACAATGATCCAAAACATAAAGCAAAATCTACAATGGAATGGTTCAAAAATAAACATATCCAGGTGTTAGAATGTCCAAGTCAAAGTCCAGACCTGAATCCAATCGAGAATCTGTGGAAAGAACTAAAAACTGCTTTTCACAAATGCTCTCCATCCAACCTCACTGAGCTCGAGCTGTTTTGCAAGGAGGAATGGGAAAAAATGTCAGTCTCTCGATGTGCAAAACTGATAGAGACATACCCCAAGCGACTTACAGCTGTAATCGCAGCAAAAGGTGGCGCTACAAAGTATTAACTTAAGGGGGCTGAATAATTTTGCAGGCCCAATTTTTCAGTTTTTGATTTGTTAAAAAAGTTTGAAAAATCCAATACATGTCGTTCCACTTCATGATTGTGTCCCACTTGTTGTTGATTCTTCACAAAAAAATACAATTTTATATCTTTATGTTTGAAGCCTGAAATGTGGCAAAAGGTCGCAAAGTTCAAGGGGGCCGAATACTTTCGCAAGGCACTGTATATGGGACCAGATACTAAGCTTCTGCCTACATGTAATATGTAGGGGAGTGTAGATACACAGCAGGACTGGGACATCAACCACAGCACACACTGAGCAGTCATTTCTTCTAGCGACCTGCCTCTTTTCTGGCAGATAATAGGGATTTACTACTATCTCCTACAGTACAGGGAGCTTCAATGAGAGCTGTGTCCTGGCTGATAACAGTGATTACTACTGTCTCCTACAGTACAGGGAGCCTCTATGAGAGCTGTGTCCTGGCTGATAACAGTGATTACTACTGTCTCCTACAGTATAGGGAGCCTCTGAGAGCTGTGTCCTGGCTGATAACAGTGATTACTACTGTCTCCTACAGTACAGGGAGCCTCTGAGAGCTGTGTCCTGGCTGATAACCGTGATTACTACTGTCTCCTACAGTATAGGGAGCCTCTGAGAGCTGTGTCCTGGCTGATAACAGTGATCTCCTACAGTACAGGGAGCCTCTATGAGAGCTGTGTCCTGGCTGATAGCAGTGATTACTACTGTCTCCTACAGTACAGGGAGCCTCTATGAGAGCTGTGTCCTGGCTGATAGCCGTGATTACTACTGTCTCCTACTGGACAGGGAGCTTCTATGAGAGCTGTATCCTGGCTGATAGCCGTGATTACTACTGTCTCCTACAGTATAGGGAGCCTCTGAGAGCTGTGTCCTGGCTGATAACAGTGGTTACTACTGTCTCCTACAGTACAGGGAGCCTCTATGAGAGCTGTGTCCTGGCTGATAGCAGTGATTACTACTGTCTCCTACAGTACAGGGAGCCTCTATGAGAGCTGTGTCCTGGCTGATAGCCGTGATTACTACTGTCTCCTACAGGACAGGGAGCCTCTATGAGAGCTGTGTCCTGGCTGATAACATTGATTACTACTGTCTCCTACAGTACAGGGAGCCTCTGAGAGCTGTGTCCTGGCTGATAACAGTGGTCACTACTGTCTCCTACAGTACAGGGAGCCATGTATAGGGCAGGCTATAGCAAGCCTGTAGGTGATGGACCACACTCTGATACGCTGTAATGGTTACATACTGATATTAATGATGGGTTAGTTTCACCTGGTGACCTATAACCTTGGCAGATTCATGCTTTGTAGGGGAGAGAGAGAGAGCAAGATCTTGAGTGAGAGAGAGGGAGCAAGATTTAGAGAGAAAGATTTAGAGAGAAAGAGAGGGGAAGACTGAGCAAGATTTAGAGAGAGAGAGGGAGCAAGATTTAGAGAGAGAGGGAGCAAGATTTAGAGAGAGAGAGGGAGCAAGATTTAGAGAGAGAGGGAGGAAATTTAGAGAGAGAGAGAGAGAGAGGGAGCAATATTTAGAGCGAGAGAGAGGGAGCAAGATTTTAAGAGTGACTGTGAACCAGAATGAGACACTTGTGAAATGTAATGAAAAGTGTGTGTGTTTCCAGGATGCCAGGATATGAGTGGGGTCCTGGAGAGTGCTGTGGTGGACACCAGCATACTGGAACAGTACCTCAGCAACGACATGGACCCAACATTGTAAGCATCCATGTTTACTTTATTGTACTTGAGGGTAAATCTGTTTCCAGGACCATCTAATACCTGGTAAGCATCCATGTTCTTAGTCCATCTACCACCCATAAACACAGCAGCTGTGTTAAATGGAATGGACGACACACATAAGTGTTTACAACACAACGGCACAATCCTAGAGCTGGGGTGGCCAACCATCCTCCTGGAGACCTACTGGTTCTGCAGGCTTTTGTTCCTGCCCTATACTGTATCTGCTGCAGGTGGGCAGCTCTCCACCATGGCACCAACAGCTACAGCTGTAGGCTTTGTTGTTAGCTAGTCAAGACAATGACATGTTAGGTAAGCAGAGAGAAAGGCTAGTTCTAGAAACCTTGTCTTTGGAGGGCCATGTCTGACTGTGTCTTTGGAGGGCCATGCCTGACTGTGTCTTTGGAGGGTCGTGTCCGACTGTGTCTTTGGAGGGCCGTGTCCGACTGTGTCTTTGGAGGGCCGTGTCCGACTGTGTCTTTGGAGGGCCGTGTCCGACTGTGTCTTTGGAGGGCCGTGTCCGACTGTGTCTTTGGAGGGCCGTGTCCGACTGTGTCTTCGGAGGGCCGTGTCCGACTCCGTCTTTGGAGGGCCGTGTCCGACTGTGTCTTTGGAGGGCCGTGTCCGACTGTGTCTTTGGAGGGCCGTGTCCGACTGTGTCTTTGGAGGGCCGTGTCCGACTGTGTCTTTGGAGGGCCGTGTCTGACTGTGACTGTGTCTTTGGAGGGCCGTGTCTGACTGTGACTGTGTCTTTGGTGGGCCGTGTCTGACTGTGACTCTGTCTTTGGAGGGCCGTGTCTGACTGTGACTGTGTCTTTGGTGGGCCGTGTCTGACTGTGTCTTTGGAGGGTCGTGTCTGACTGTGACTGTGTCTTTGGTGGGCCGTGTCTGACTGTGACTGTGTCTTTGGTGGGCCGTGTCTGACTGTGTCTTTGTCTTCCTAGCATGTTACCAGAGTCACCACCAGATTCTGGTTCAGAACCGTGTTCACCTCCGCAAATACCAGGTGAGCCACTGTGATAATGAAACCTCTTCCTTTATTGGCAGTACTTTATCAACAACGGTTGATAGGAATCTATTTTAATGCCAAGTGTTACAAACAGCACAACTAGATCATAATAATAAAATGTTCCTATTTTAATGAATGATATGACTGCCTTTTCCCCGTTCCTAACCTAGACGTGAGCTACGGCTACCAGGAAGTCTTCCAGACAGTGGCACGTCCTCCAGCCTCATCGTGCCAATATAAAGAGCTGGCGCCACAACCCCCACCACACCCAGGACTGCCATACCACCAGGGGCTGACTAACTCTTACACCAAGGCAGACACATCTCCAGGCTCACTGCCCCACAACCACCCCCACTACCTGAGCCCAGGGGAGAGCTATATACAGGCTAACACTGCCCCCACACCGCCCGTCCACAACCCCCACTACCTGAGCCCAGGGGAGAGCTATATACAGGCTAACACTGCCACCACACCGCCTGTCCACCACAAGGCTCTCCAGCAGCATCAGCCTCCTCCACTCCAGGGCCTGGCAGACAGCTACCCCAGGGCCAACGCACCCCCGGCCCCAGAACTACCTCCAGGCCAAGCCCCATACCTAGCCCCAGGCCTCGGGCTGCCCTCATCCTGCCTACTACCTGTGCCTGGATGCCCTTCAGAACCAGGATATTCATACCTGCCTCCCACAGCTGGTCAACACACAGGGTGAGAACTACTACTAAACTACCGTACAGCACATAAACTACTAAACTACCGTACAGTACATAAACTACTAAACTACTGTACAGCACATAAACTACTAAACTACCGTACAGCAAATAAACTACTAAACTACCTTACAGTACATAAACTACTAAACCACCGTACAGCACATAAACTACTAAACTACCATACAGTACATAAACTACTAAACCACCATACAGCACATAAACTACTAAACTACCGTACAGCACATAAACTACTAAACCACCGTACAGCACATAAACTACTAAACTACCATACAGTACATAAACTACTAAACCACCATACAGCACATGAACTACCGTACAGCACATAAACTACTAAACCACCATACAGCACATAAACTACTAAACCACCATACAGTACATAAACTACCGTACAGCACATAAACTACTAAACCACCATACAGCACATAAACTACTAAACCACCATACAGTACATAAACTACCGTACAGCACATAAACTACTAAACCACCATACAGCACATAAACTACTAAACTACCGTACAGCACATAAACTACTAAACTACCGTACAGCACATAAACTACTAAACTACCTTACAGTACATAAACTACTAAACTACCGTACAGCACATAAACTACTAAACTACCTTACAGCACATAAACTACTAAACTACCGTACAGCACATAAACTACTAAACTACCTTACAGCACATAAACTACTAAACTACCGTACAGCACATAAACTACTAAACTACCGTACAGCACATAAACTACTAAACTACCGTACAGCACATAAACTACTAAACCACCATACAGCACATAAACTACTAAACTACCGTACAGCACATAAACTACTAAACTACCGTACAGCACATAAACTACTAAACTACCGTACAGCACATAAACTACTAAACCACCGTACAGCACATAAACTACTAAACTACCGTACAGCACATAAACTACTAAACTACCGTACAGCACATAAACTACTAAACCACCGTACAGCACATAAACTACTAAACCACCGTACAGCACATAAACTACTAAACTACCGTACAGCACATATGGGCACATAAACTACTAAACTACAATACAGTACATAAACTACAATACAGCACATAAACTACTAAACCACCATACAGTACATAAACTACTAAACTACAATACAGCACATAAACTACTAAACTACCATACAGCACATAAACTACTAAACTACAATACAGCACATAAACTACTAAACTACCGTACAGTACATAAACTACTAAACTACCGTACAGCACATAAACTACTAAACTACAATACAGCACATAAACTACTAAACCACCGTACAGTACATAAACTACTAAACTACCGTACAGCACATAAACTACTAAACTACCGTACAGCACATAAACTACTAAACCACCGTACAGCACATAAACTACTAAACTACCGTACAGCACATAAACTACTAAACTACCGTACAGCACATAAACTACTAAACTACCGTACAGCACATAAACTACTAAACCACCGTACAGCACATAAACTACTAAACTACCTTACAGCACATAAACTACTAAACTACCTTACAGCACATAAACTACTAAACTACCATACAGCACATAAACTACTAAACCACCGTACAGCACATAAACTACTAAACTACCATACAGTACATAAACTACTAAACCACCGTACAGTACATATGGGCACATAAACTACTAAACTACCGTACAGCACATAAACTACTAAACTACCTTAAAGCACATAAACTACTAAACTACCTTACAGCACATAAACTACTAAACTACCTTACAGCACATAAATTACTAAACTACAATACAGCACATAAACTACTAAACCACCGTACAGTACATAAACTACTAAACCACCGTACAGCACATAAACTACTAAACTACCATACAGTACATAAACTACTAAACCACCGTACAGTACATATGGGCACATAAACTACTAAACTACCGTACAGCACATAAACTACTAAACTACCTTACAGCACATAAACTACTAAACTACCTTACAGCACATAAACTACTAAACTACCTTACAGCACATAAACTACTAAACTACAATACAGCACATAAACTACAAAACCACCGTACAGTACATAAACTACTAAACCACCGTACAGCACATAAACTACTAAACCACCGTACAGTACATATGGGTACATAAACTACTAAACTACAATACAGCACATAAACTACTAAACTACCTTACAGCACATAAACTACTAAACTACAATACAGCACATAAACTACTAAACCACCGTACAGTACATAAACTACTAAACCACCGTACAGCACATAAACTACTAAACTACCATACAGTACATAAACTACTAAACTACCGTACAGCACATAAACTACTAAACTACCGTACAGCACATAAACTACTAAACTACCTTACAGCACATAAACTACTAAACTACCGTACAGCACATAAACTACTAAACCACCGTACAGCACATAAACTACTAAACTACCGTACAGCACATAAACTACTAAACTACCGTACAGTACATATGGGCACATAAACTACTAAACTACCGTACAGCACATAAACTACTAAACTACCATACAGCACATAAACTACTAAACTACCGTACAGTACATAAACTACCGTACAGCACATAAACTACTAAACCACCGTACAGTACATAAACTACTAAACTACCGTACAGCACATAAACTACTAAACCACCATACAGCACATAAACTACTAAATCACCGTACAGCACATAAACTACTAAACTACCGTACAGTACATAAACTACTAAACTACCGTACAGCACATATGGGCACATAAACTACTAAACTACAATACAGTACATAAACTACAATACAGCACATAAACTACTAAACCACCATACAGTACATAAACTACTAAACTACCGTACAGTACATAAACTACTAAACTACCGTACAGCACATAAACTACTAAACCACCGTACAGTACATATGGGTACATAAACTACTAAACTACAGTACAGCACATAAAGTACTAAACCACCGTACAGCACATAAACTACTAAACTACAATACAGTACATAAACTACCATACAGTACATAAACTACTAAACCACCATACAGCACATAAACTACTAAACTACCGTACAGCACATAAACTACTAAACCACCATACAGCACATAAACTACTAAACCACCATACAGCACATAAACTACTAAACTACCGTACAGCACATAAACTACTAAACTACCGTACAGCACATAAACTACTAAACTACCGTACAGCACATAAACTACTAAACCACCGTACAGCACATAAACTACTAAACCACCGTACAGCACATAAACTACTAAACCACCATACAGCACATAAACTACTAAACTACCGTACAGTACATAAACTACTAAACTACCGTACAGCACATAAACTACTAAACTACCGTACAGCACATAAACTACTAAACCACCGTGCAGCGCACAAACTACTAAATTACCGTGCAGCACATAAACTACTAAACTACCGTACAGCACATAAACTACCATACAGCACATAAACTACTAAACTACCGTACAGTACATAAACCACTAAACTACCGTACAGCACATATCAGTTTGAGAATGACAGTCAAAATATGTTTTACTTCAACGGGATATTAATGTTTTAACACTTCCCTCTTACCCTTTCCTCTTCCTCCTCCTCTTCCTCCTCTTCCTCTTTCTCCTCCTCCTCCTCCTCTTCCTCCACAGGCTTATATTGCCTGACTGTAGGAAGAGAAGACGAACAGAATCCCTTGAGGTCCAGAACCATTTAGTGGCTGTTCCTATAGCAGGGGGCTCTGAGAGGGGAGGCGGTGACGTCCCGTCCTATGACAGTGACGGGGCCACAGAGAGCACCTCTGGGATGGGGACCTATCAGCTCCTCACCTGGGATCGCTACCAGCCTGGCCTGTGGACACCGCTCTACAACAGTAACTATGACATCCTGTGAGTGTCCTTCTGCCTTCACGGTCCCTCACTCTTCACCAAGGCTCATGCCTTCTAAACTGCCTGTCTTAGTCTCTAAACTCAAAGGCTATTCAACTAACGCTACATTCTTTTAAGGGACTGATTTTTTGTTCAAGTTAAGCGCAGGGGAAGCAAATATTTTTTCACTTTCTATGTCTGACAATGTCATAACTCATCAGTAATGTCTTAGTCATTTCTTAGCCAGCAGTAAAATGGTTTTAGTCATGAGTCGTTGTAAACAAACCCCATTTGGTTAAATTATTGACTTAAATGGACACAACTGACTCCTACTGTTATGTTATTCTTATCGTGCTTGGTCATTCATAATTATAAACTGGGTGGTTTGAGCCCTGAATGCTGATTGGCTGAAAGCTGTGGTATATCAGACCGTATACCACGAGTATGACACAACGTGTATTTTTACTATTCTAATTACGTTGGTAACCAGTTTAAAATAGCAATAAGGCATCTCATAGGTTTGTGGTACGTTGCCAATATACCACAGTTAAGGGCTACCCTGTTCAAAGGCTCTTTAATAATTTGTCTTGCCCCTCCACCCTCTGACACAAACACAATCCATGTCTCCTTTGTCTCAAGGCTTAAAACTCCTTCTTTAACACGTCTCCTCCCCTTCATCTTTAACCTGTCTCCTCCCCTTCATCTACACTGATTGAAGTGGATTTAACAGGTGACATCGATAAGGGATCATATCTTCTTTCACCTGGATTCACCTGGTCAGTCTGCATGGATTCACCTGGTCAGTCTATGTCATGGATTCACCTGGTCAGTCTATGTCATGGATTCACCTGGTCAGTCTATGTCATGGATTCACCTGGTCAGTCTATGTCATGGATTCACCTGGTCAGTCTGTCATGGATTCACCTGGTCAGTCTGTCATGGATTCACCTGGTCAGTCTGTCATGGATTCACCTGGTCAGTCTGTCATGGATTCACCTGGTCAGTCTATGTCATGGATTCACCTGGTCAGTCTATGTCATGGATTCACCTGGTCAGTCTATGTCATGGATTCACCTGGTCAGTCTGTCATGGATTCACCTGGTCAGTCTATGTCATGGATTCACCTGGTCAGTCTATGTCATGGATTCACCTGGTCAGTCTATGTCATGGATTCACCTGGTCAGTCTGTCATGGATTCACCTGGTCAGTCTATGTCATGGATTCACCTGGTCAGTCTATGTCATGGATTCACATGGTCAGTCTATGTCATTGAAAGAGCAGGTGTTCCTAATGTTTTGTCACTCAGTGTAGCTCGCTCTATCGTCTCTCCACAGCCCTTCCCCTGGTTACCATGTGGACACCGATAAAGGTTTCAACTACTCCACAGCTGACGAGTCCTTCGTGTGTCAGAAAAAGAACCACTTTCAGGTCACAGTTCACGTAGGGATGGCCGGAGACCCCCTGTACGTCAAAACACCCAACGGCCCTGCGCCGATAGAGAGCTTCCACGTCAAGGTGTTTGGCGTGAAGGTTAGTTTAACGCCGTCCCAATATGCAACACAAACTTCCCTGGAACATCAGCGTTTGACCTCGGCAGACTACTTCAGATGATGCCGAGGACATTTAAAGCACTAGTTTATTTGTTAGTATGTAAGTTAGCAGAGTTGGGTAGATTACTTTCTAAATGTCCCCCGTAACTCATCAACCCTGCTAGTTATCTATACTTTGACCGTTTGTTCTCCCCAACCCTGCTAGTTATCTATACTTTGACCGTTTGTTCTCATCAACCCTGCTAGTTATCTATACTTTGACCGTTTGTTCTCCCCAACCCTGCTAGTTATCTATACTTTAACCGTTTGTTCTCATCAACCCTGCTAGTTATCTATACTTTGACCGTTTGTTCTCATCAACCCTGCTAGTTATCTATACTTTGACCGTTTGTTCTCCCCAACCCTGCTAGTTATCTATACTTTGACCGTTTGTTCTCATCAACCCTGCTAGTTATCTATACTTTGACCGTTTGTTCTCCCCAACCCTGCTAGTTATCTATACTTTGACCGTTTGTTCTCATCAACCCTGCTAGTTATCTATACTTTGACCGTTTGTTCTCATCAACCCTGCTAGTTATCTATACTTTGACCGTTTGTTCTCATCAACCCTGCTAACTATCTATACTTTGACCGTTTGTTCTCCCCAACCCTGCTAGTTATCTATACTTTGACCGTTTGTTCTCCCCAACCCTGCTAGTTATCTATACTTTGACCGTTTGTTCTCCCCAACCCTGCTAGTTATCTATACTTTGACCGTTTGTACTCCCCAACCCTGCTAGTTATCTATACTTTGACCGTTTGTACTCCCCAACCCTGCTAGTTATCTATACTTTGACCGTTTGTTCTCATCAACCCTGCTAGTTATCTATACTTTGACCGTTTGTTCTCATCAACCCTGCTAGTTATCTATACTTTGACCGTTTGTTCTCCCCAACCCTGCTAGTTATCTATACTTTGACCGTTTGTTCTCATCAACCCTGCTAGTTATCTATACTTTGACCGTTTGTTCTCCCCAACCCTGCTAGTTATCTATACTTTGACCGTTTGTTCTCATCAACCCTGCTAGTTATCTATACTTTGACCGTTTGTTCTCCCCAACCCTGCTAGTTATCTATACTTTGACCGTTTGTTCTCTGCAGCTTGAGGCACAGACTCACAAAGTCACCATAGAACAGTCCCAGCCGGATCGCAGCAAGAAACCATTCCTGCCAGTCAAGTGAGTGTCCTCCATGTCACTATACTCTGTACTGTAGACTGCCGTGTTCCACGTTGGGAGTGTAATCTGTCATATCTGAACAATGACACAACTGTGATTTAAAAGGTATACAGTGCATAGCCAAAAAAGGGCCGATTTGGATGGAATCTCGGGCCTACATTTCTGACTAACATCTCGTCCCTCAGAGTGAGTCTACCAGGGGACAAGATCACTAGAGTTACTCTGGGAAGACTGCACTTCAGTGAGACCACTGCCAACAACATGAGGAAAAAGGGTAAACCCAACCCTGACCAGAGGTTGGTTACTGCCGTGTTACTGCCGCGTTACTGCCGTGTTACTGCCGTGTTACTGCCGTGTTACTGCCGTGTTATTGCCATTTGCCATGTTGCCGTGTTATTGCCGTGTTATTGCCGTGTTACTGCCGTGTTACTGACGTTTTACTGCCGTGTCACTGACATTTGCCGTGTTATTGCCGTGTTACTGCCATGTTACTGCCTTGTTACTGCCGTGTTATTGCCATTTGCCGTGTTACTGCCGTGTTACTGCCGTGTTACTGCCGTGTTATTGCCGTGTTACTGCCGTGTTATTGCCATTTGCCATGTTGCCGTGTTATTGCCGTGTTACTGCCGTGTTATTGCTTTGTTACTGCCGTGTTATTGCCGTGTTATTGCCGTGTTACTGCCGTGTTATTGCCATTTGCCATGTTGCCGTGTTATTGCTGTGTTACTGCCGTGTTACTGCCGTGTTACTGCCGTGTTATTGCCATTTGCCGTGTTACTGCCGTGTTACTGCCGTGTTATTGCCGTGTTATTGCCGTGTTACTGCCGTGTTACTGCCGTGTTATTGCCGTGTTACTGCCGTGTCACTAATATCGGCATTGAAAACAGTTTCAACATGTCGTTCCATGTGTCCTTGTGTTATGACCAGGTACTTCCTGATGGTGGTGGGTCTGTACGCCACAGTGAGGGAAGAGAGTTACCTGCTGATAGCGTTCATGTCAGAGAGGATCATAGTCAGGGTCAGTACTGAACCAGAAGTACCAAAGCAGGGATCATCTACTGTTGAGCAGATGTATTCTTTTTTTTTCTCTCTGAAAACTTGGCCAAATGAGACCACCCCGGGGGCCAAATTTGGCGCGGAGGACACCAGTTGGGGAACCCTGTACTAAAGTATTTAAAAGCATGAGACTCAAGCACTAAGTACTAAAGCATACTAAAGCATGAGACTCCTTGCTAAAATTTAAGATTAAATAAAGAATATATACAAATTAAATCAAATGTAGTTCCTACCATGTTTCCATTGGACAATTAGTTCTAGAATGCACCGTGATCTGAATGGAACCAACCGTAACCAGAACTCTAAACTCTTCCGTGTTCCTCCACTACAGGCGTCGAACCCGGGCCAGTTTGAGAACGACACTGAGGTGTTGTGGCAACGAGGACAGGCTCCGGACGCGGTGGTGTGCCAGGGGAGGGTGGGCATCAACACAGACACCCCCGATGAAGCCCTGGTGGTCTGTGGCAACGCTAAGATCATGGGGCAGGTTATGCACCCCTCCGACCGCCGCGCAAAACACCACATACAAGAGGTAGGAAGCAGCACATGCTCTCATATAATAGCTATCAAAATAAGGATTTTGGTGTGAAATAACAGGAAGGAACATAGAAATTGCCTTCACAGTGGCCCAGGGAATGATATCTTACCTGACGGGCCAATATTTCAACTGTGTAGGTGGATTCAACAGAACAGTTGAAGAGAATATCTCAGATGAGGATTGTGGAGTATGACTACAAGCCTGAGTTCGCCTCAGAGATGGGGATCGATCACATACATGAAACGGGCGTCCTAGCCCAGGAGGTGAAGGAGCTGCTGCCCACTGCTGTCAAAGTGGTGGGGGACATCACCTGCAGCGACGGACGGAGGATCCACAACTTCCTCATGGTGGACAAAGTACGTCTCCGTCCGCATGACATATAAGGCCTGATAACATGTGATCAGTGTGATAATCAGTATGAGGATTGCCAAGAGATCTGAGTTATGGTCCCACTTTGGGGCGGCAGGGTAGCCTAGTGGTTAGAGGCAGGTAGCCTAGTGGTTAGAGGCAGGGTAGCCTAGTGGTTAGAGGCAGGTAGCCTAGTGGTTAGAGGCAGGTAGCCTAGTGGTTAGAGGCAGGTAGCCTAGTGGTTAGAAGCAGGGTAGCCTAGTGGTTAGAGGCAGGGTAGCCTAGTGGTTAGAGGCAGGGTAGCCTAGTGGTTAGAGGCAGGGTAGCCTAGTGGTTAGAGGCAGGGTAGCCTAGTGGTTAGAGGCAGGGTAGCCTAGTGGTTAGAGGCAGGGTAGCCTAGTGGTTAGAGGCAGGGTATCCTAGTGGTTAGAGGCAGGGTAGCCTAGTGGTTAGAGGCAGGGTAGCCTAGTGGTTAGAGGCAGGGTAGCCTAGTGGTTAGAGGCAGGGTAGCCTAGTGGTTAGAGGCAGGGTAGCCTAGTGGTTAGAGGCAGGGTAGCCTAGTGGTTAGAGGCAGGGTAGCCTAGTGGTTAGAGGCAGGGTAGCCTAGTGGTTAGAGGCAGGTGGCCTAGTGGTTAGAGGCAGGGTAGCCTAGTGGTTAGAGGCAGGGTAGCCTAGTGGTTAGAGGCAGGGTAGCCTAGTGGTTAGAGGCAGGGTATCCTAGTGGTTAGAGGCAGGGTATCCTAGTGGTTAGAGGCAGGGTATCCTAGTGGTTAGAGGCAGGGTATCCTAGTGGTTAGAGGCAGGGTAGCCTAGTGGTTAGGGGCAGGGTAGCCTAGTGGTTAGGGGCAGGGTAGCCTAGTGGTTAGGGGCAGGGTAGCCTAGTGGTTAGAGGCAGGGTAGCCTAGTGGTTAGAGGCAGGGTAGCCTAGTGGTTAGAGGCAGGGTAGCCTAGTGGTTAGAGGCAGGGTAGCCTAGTGGTTAGAGGCAGGGTAGCCTAGTGGTTAGAGGCAGGGTAGCCTAGTGGTTAGAGGCAGGGTAGCCTAGTGGTTAGAGCGGTGGGCCAGTAACCGAAAGGTTGCTGGATCGAATCCCCGAGCTGACAAGGTAAAAATCTGTCTTTGTGCCCCTGAACAAGGCAGTTAACCCACTGTTCCCTGGTAGGCTGTCATTGTAAATAAGAATGTGTTCTTAACTGACTTGCCAAGTTAAATAAAGGTTCAATAAAAAAATAAAAAAGTTTTACTTTGAAGAACAAAATATGCTATTTGTCCCCCATAGGAGCAGATCTTCATGGAGAATGTAGGGGCTGTGAAGCAGCTGTGCAAGGTGACTGACAACCTGGAGAACAGGATTCAGGAGCTGGAGGTGTGGAACACACGGTCAGCCAAGCTAAAGGACATGGGCAGCCCTGCTAACAGCAGCAACCCTGCTAACAGCAGCGCTAAAGGGTAATGTCACAGTGCCACCAGGGGGTGCTATTTCTCTATGGCCTATTGCCTACAAGTTCTCTTTCAGTTTTCAAAATAATTTGGAGACACTGAGAGATTTTCAGCCAACATAAAAACATTTGTTTTAGTACATTTAGTCAGTCGGTTTAGTCAGGTACTCAGGGACTCTTTTCAAATCCCTGCTGTGTTTCAACATTTTTCTATTTTATTGAACCTTTATATAACTAGGCAAGTCAGTTAAGAACAAATTCTTATTTACAATGACAGCCGACACCGGCCAAACCCGGACGACGCTGGGCCAAGTGTGCGCCGCCCAATGGGACTCCCGATCACGGCCGGTTGTGATACAGCCTGGTGTGTATGAGACGGTGGGGCTGTACTGAGGATGGTTGACCTCTGGATGTGTTGTGTGTCTGTCTTTGTGACCAGGGCACTCTCATGGGGACCATCAACACTTCCTCAGCTCAACCATAACAGGCTTCTGCATTATGCCTCCTGTACTGTCAAATATCTCCACTTTATTGTAGTTTAGGAATCTCTCCTTTTGGAAGGACGGAGTTTATACTTGTAATGGACTGGATGACTGAATGCTCAACGTTCTTTAGTTTCTAATACATTTTCAACTGTCATTATTTAACGTGTTTCAACTGTCATTATTTAACGTGTTTCAACTGTCATTATTTAACGTGTTTCAACTGTCATTATTTAACGTGTTTCAACTGTCATTATTTAACATGTTTCAACTGTCATTATTTATTGTGCTGTGTTTCAACTGTCATTATTTAACATGTTGTGTTTCAACTGTCATTATTTAACATGTTTCAACTGTCATTATTTAACATGTTTCAACTGTCATTATGTATTGTGCTGTGTTCCAACTGTCATTATTTAACGTGCTGTGTTTCAACTGTCATTATTTAACATGTTTCAACTGTCATTATTTAACATGTTTCAACTGTCATTATTTAACGTGTTTCAACTGTCATTACTTAACGTGTTTCAACTGTCATTATTTAACATGTTTCAACTGTCATTATTTAACGTGCTGTGTTTCAACTGTCATTATTTAACGTGTTTCAACTGTCATTATTTAACGTGTTTCAACTGTCATTATTTAACATGTTTCAACTGTCATTATTTAACGTGCTGTGTTTCAACTGTCATTATTTAACGTGTTTCAACTGTCATTATTTAACGTGTTGTGTTTCAACTGTCATTATTTAACGTGCTGTGTTTCAACTGTCATTATTTAACCTGTTTCAACTGTCATTATTTAACGTGTTGTGTTTCAACTGTCATTATTTAATGTGTTTCAACTGTCATTATTTAACGTGTTTCAACTGTCATTATTTAACGTGTTTCAACTGTCATTATTTAACGTGTTTCAACTGTCATCATTTAACATGTTTCAACTGTCATTATTTAACATGTTTCAACTGTCATTATTTAACGTGTTTCAACTGTCATTATTTATTGTGTTTCAACTGTCATTATTTAATGTGTTTCAACTGTCATTATTTAACGTGCTGTGTTTCAACTGTCATTATTTAATGTGTTTCAACTGTCATTATTTAATGTGTTTCAACTGTCATTATTTAACGTGTTTCAACTGTCATTATTTAACGTGTTGTGTATCAACTGTCATTATTTAATGTGTTTCAACTGTCATTATTTAATGTGTTTCAACTGTCATTATTTAACGTGTTTCAACTGTCATTATTTAACGTGTTGTGTATCAACTGTCATTATTTAACGTGCTGTGTTCCAACTGTCATTATTTAATGTGTTTCAACTGTCATTATTTAATGTGTTTCAACTGTCATTATTTAATGTGTTTCAACTGTCATTATTTAATGTGTTTCAACTGTCATTATTTAACGTGCTGTGTTCCAACTGTCATTATTTAATGTGTTTCAACTGTCATTATTTAATGTGTTTCAACTGTCATTATTTAATGTGTTTCAACTGTCATTATTTAACGTGTTTCAACTGTCATTATTTAATGTGCTGTGTTTCAACTGTTATTATTTAACGTGTTTCAACTGTCATTATTTAACGTGTTGTGTTTCAACTGTCATTATTTAACGTGTTTCAACTGTCATTATTTAACGTGTTGTGTATCAACTGTCATTATTTAACATGCTGTGTTTCAACTGTCATTATTTAACATGTTTCAACTGTCCTTATTTAACAGGTTGTGTTTCAACTGTCATTATTTAACGTGTTGTGTATCAACTGTCATTATTTAACATGTTTCAACTGTCATTATTTAACATGCTGTGTTCCAACTGTCATTATTTAACATGTTTCAACTGTCATTATTTAACCTGTTTCAACTGTCATTATTTAACATGTTTCAACTGTCATTATTTAACGTGCTATGTTCCAACTGTCATTATTTAACATGTTTCAACTGTAATTATTTAACGTGTTTCAACTGTCATTATTTAACCTGTTTCAACTGTCATTATTTAACGTGCTGTGTTTCAACTGTCATTATTTAACATGTTCCAACTGTCATTATTTAACATGTTTCAACTGTCATTATTTAACATGTTTCAACTGTCATTATTTAACATGTTTCAACTGTCATTATTTAACATGTTCCAACTGTCATTATTTAACATGTTTCAACTGTCATTATTTAACCTGTTTCAACTGTCATTATTTAACGTGCTGTGTTTCAACTGTCATTATTTAACATGTTCCAACTGTCATTATTTAACATGTTTCAACTGTCATTATTTAACCTGTTTCAACTGTCATTATTTAACATGTTCCAACTGTCATTATTTAACATGTTTCAACTGTCATTATTTAACGTGCTATGTTCCAACTGTCATTATTTAACATGTTGTGTTTCAACTGTCATTATTTAACATGTTTCAAATGTCATTATTTAACGTGTTGTGTTTCAACTGTCATTATTTAACCTGTTTCAACTGTCATTATTTAACGTGTTGTGTATCAACTGTCATTATTTAACATGCTGTGTTCCAACTGTCATTATTTAACATGTTTCAACTGTCATTATTAAACATGCTGTGTTCCAACTGTCATTATTTAACGTGCTGTGTTTCAACTGTCATTATTTAACGTGTTGTGTTTCAACTGTCATTATTTAACATGTTTCAACTGTCATTATTTAACATGTTGTGTTTCAACTGTCATTATTTAACATGCTGTGTTCCAACTGTCATTATTTAACATGTTTCAACTGTCATTATTTAACATGCTGTGTTCCAACTGTCATTATTTAACATGTTGTGTTCCAACTGTCATTATTTAACATGTTTTGTTCCAACTGTCATTATTTAACATGTTGTGTTCCAACTGTCATTATTTAACATGTTTCAACTGTCATTATTTAACATGCTGTGTTCCAACTGTCATTATTTAACATGTTTCAACTGTCATTATTTAACATGCTGTGTTCCAACTGTCATTATTTAACATGTTTCAACTGTCATTATTTAACGTGTTTCAACTGTCATTATTTAACATGTTTCAACAGTCATTATTTAACATGCTGTGTTCCAACTGTCATTATTTAACATGTTTCAACTGTCATTATTTAACATGCTGTGTTCCAACTGTCATTATTTAACATGCTGTGTTCCAACTGTCATTATTTAACGTGCTGTGTTTCAACTGTCATTATTTAACATGCTGTGTTCCAACTGTCATTATTTAACATGTTTCAACTGTCATTATTTAACATGCTGTGTTCCAACTGTCATTATTTAACATGTTTCAACTGTCATTATTTAATGTGCTGTGTTTCAACTGTCATTATTTAACGTGCTGTGTTTCAACTGTCATTATTTAACGTGCTGTGTTTCAACTGTCATTATTTAACGTGCTGTGTTTCAACTGTCATTATTTAACGTGCTGTGTTTCAACTGTCATTATTTAACATGTTTCAACTGTCATTATTTAACGTGCTGTGTTTCAACTGTCATTATTTAACATGTTGTGTTTCAACTGTCATTATTTAACGTGCTGTGTTTCAACTGTCATTATTTAACGTGCTGTGTTCCAACTGTCATTATTTAACATGCTGTGTTCCAACTGTCATTATTTAACGTGCTGTGTTTCAACTGTCATTATTTAACATGCTGTGTTCCAACTGTCATTATTTAACATGTTTCAACTGTCATTATTTAACATGCTGTGTTCCAACTGTCATTATTTAACATGTTTCAACTGTCATTATTTAATGTGCTGTGTTTCAACTGTCATTATTTAACGTGCTGTGTTTCAACTGTCATTATTTAACGTGCTGTGTTTCAACTGTCATTATTTAACGTGCTGTATTTCAACTGTCATTATTTAACGTGCTGTGTTTCAACTGTCATTATTTAATGTGCTGTGTTTCAACTGTCATTATTTAACATGTTTCAACTGTCATTATTTAACATGTTTCAACTGTCATTATTTAACATGTTTCAACTGTCATTATTTAACGTGCTGTGTTTCAACTGTCATTATTTAACATGTTTCAACTGTCATTATTTAACATGTTTCAACTGTCATTATTTAACGTGCTGTGTTTCAACTGTCATTATTTAACATGTTTCAACTGTCATTATTTAACATGTTTCAACCGTCATTATTTAATGTGCTGTGTTTCAACTGTCATTATTTAACATGTTTCAACTGTCATTATTTAACCTGTTTCAACTGTCATTATTTAACGTACTGTGTTTCAACTGTCATTATTCAACATGTTTCAACTGTCATTATTCAACATGTTTCAACTGTCATTATTTAACGTGTTGTGTTTCAACTGTCATTATTTAACGTGTTTCACCTGTCATTATTTAACGTGTTTCAACTGTCATTATTTAATGTGCTGTGTTTCAACTGTCATTATTTAACGTGTTTCAACTGTCATTATTTAATGTGCTGTGTTCCAACTGTCATTATTTAACGTGTTTCAACTGTCATTATTTAATGTGCTGTGTTCCAACTGTCATTATTTAACATGTTTCAACTGTCATTATTTAATGTGCTGTGTTCCAACTGTCATTATTTAACGTGCTGTGTTTCAACTGTCATTATTTAACGTGTTTCAACTGTCATTATTTAATGTGCTGTGTTTCAACTGTCATTATTTAACGTGTTTCAACTGTCATTATTTAATGTGCTGTGTTTCAACTGTCATTATTTAACATGTTTCAACTGTCATTATTTAACGTGCTGTGTTTCAACTGTCATTATTTAACGTGCTGTGTTTCAACTGTCATTATTTAACGTGCTGTGTTTCAACTGTCATTATTTAACGTGTTTCAACTGTCATTATTTAACGTGTTTCAACTGTCATTATTTAACGTGTTGTGTTTCAACTGTCATTATTTAACGTGTTGTGTTTCAACTGTCATTATTTAACGTGTTGTGTTTCAACTGTCATTATTTAACGTGCTGTGTTTCAACTGTCATTATTTAACATGCTGTGTTCCAACTGTCATTATTTAACGTGTTGTGTTTCAACTGTCATTATTTAACGTGTTGTGTTTCAACTGTCATTATTTAACATGCTGTGTTCCAACTGTCATTATTTAACATGTTGTGTTCCAACTGTCATTATTTAACGTGCTGTGTTTCAACTGTCATTATTTAACATGTTTCAACTGTCATTATTTAACGTGCTGTGTTTCAACTGTCATTATTTAACATGTTTCAACTGTCATTATTTAACATGTTTCAACTGTCATTATTTAACGTGCTGTGTTTCAACTGTCATTATTTAACGTGCTGTGTTTCAACTGTCATTATTTAACGTGCTGTGTTTCAACTGTCATTATTTAACGTGCTGTGTTTCAACTGTCATTATTTAACGTGCTGTGTTTCAACTGTCATTATTTAACGTGCTGTGTTTCAACTGTCATTATTTAACATGTTGTGTTTCAACTGTCATTATTTAACGTGCTGTGTTTCAACTGTCATTATTTAACATGTTGTGTTCCAACTGTCATTATTTAACATGTTTCAACTGTCATTATTTAACATGTTTCAACTGTCATTATTTAACATGTTGTGTTTCAACTGTCATTATTTAACGTGCTGTGTTTCAACTGTCATTATTTAACGTGCTGTGTTTCAACTGTCATTATTTAACATGTTGTGTTTCAACTGTCATTATTTAACGTGCTGTGTTTCAACTGTCATTATTTAACATGTTGTGTTCCAACTGTCATTATTTAACATGTTTCAACTGTCATTATTTAACATGTTTCAACTGTCATTATTTAACGTGCTGTGTTTCAACTGTCATTATTTAACGTGCTGTGTTTCAACTGTCATTATTTAACGTGCTGTGTTTCAACTGTCATTATTTAACGTGCTGTGTTTCAACTGTCATTATTTAACGTGCTGTGTTTCAACTGTCATTATTTAACGTGCTGTGTTTCAACTGTCATTATTTAACATGCTGTGTTTCAACTGTCATTATTTAACGTGCTGTGTTTCAACTGTCATTATTTAACGTGCTGTGTTTCAACTGTCATTATTTAACGTGCTGTGTTTCAACTGTCATTATTTAACGTGCTGTGTTTCAACTGTCATTATTTAACGTGCTGTGTTTCAACTGTCATTATTTAACGTGCTGTGTTTCAACTGTCATTATTTAACGTGCTGTGTTTCAACTGTCATTATTTAACGTGCTGTGTTTCAACTGTCATTATTTAACATGCTGTGTTTCAACTGTCATTATTTAACGTGCTGTGTTTCAACTGTCATTATTTAACGTGCTGTGTTTCAACTGTCATTATTTAACGTGCTGTGTTTCAACTGTCATTATTTAACGTGCTGTGTTTCAACTGTCATTATTTAACATGTTTCAACTGTCATTATTTAATGTGTTGTGTTGATAATATATGTGTTGTGTCACACAGGAAAATAAACAGACACAGCAGTGTTCCACCACCACAGAAGCCAACACCTCTCAAATCTGTCAAGGTGAGGTAGAACTGCAGAAAGACTGTATACTTGTATAAGAACAGGTGTAACAGCAAGTCTGAATCAAACTAAACTAAAACCATTAACATTCATATTTATTCTCTTTTAGGCAAAGTTCCACCGCTGTTTAAAACACAAGTTTGTCCAAGTCAGCATGATCATTCTGGTAGCAACAATGGCTTTCTGGTAAGACTTCCTGTTACAACTGAGGAGCAGATGTTCATGTTACTTTCATATTGAAACAAAAAGTATGACTGCTTTGTTAGAAAATACCTCTGGATGTTGAAGCACTGCAATATACAGGTAACTTCCAGAGTAAAGGAAACATGAAGTGTCTTACTAGGGACGTTGGGTCACCACCAGCCAGAACAGCATCAATGCACCTTGACATAGATTCTACAAGTGTCTGGAACCCTATTGGAGGGATGTGACCCCATTATTCCACCAGACATTTCATCATTTGGTGTTTTGTTGATGGTGGTTTCAGGTGCCGCTTCAGAATCTATAAATGTTCCATTGGGTTGAGATCTGGTGACTGAGACGGCCATGGCATATGGTTTACATCGTTTTCATGCACATCAAACCATTCTGTGACCACTCGACCCCTGTGGATCTGGGCATTGTCATCAACGGGGGCATAGCCATGGTAACCTAAATAATGGCCAAAATAATGTACCTAAGCATGAGAATATAAATAATAACCCTTAAGCAGGATAATATAATATAAATAATAACCCTTAAGCGCGATAATATAATATAAATAATAACCCTTAAGCATGATAATATAATATAAATAATAACCCTTAAGCGCGATAATATAATATAAATAATAACCCTTAAGCATGATAATATAATATAAATAATAACCCTTAAGCATGATAATATAATATAAATAATAACCCTTAAGCATGATAATATAATATAAATAATAACCCTTAAGCGTGATAATATAATATAAATAATAACCCTTAAGCAGGCCAGGATGTTAATTGCTTAATTAACTCAGGAACCACACCTGTGTGGAAGCGACTGCTTTCCATATACTTTGTATCCCTCATTTACTCAAGTGTTTCCATTATTTTGGCAGTTACCTGTACCTGAATATAATATAATATTGAATGCATAAAGCTTTATCTATTCTAGTAACTGTATCAGAGAAATGAAAATGTGATAAAAGGTAGACTATCGGATCAGATGGGGTGGGACGTGACTGTATAAAAGCATTGGAGAGTTTAGGATATAGAAGTTTACTGTTCCTTTTCATAAATCCACTCTTGAAGTTTTTTTGTTGTTGATGTACCTGCATTGTAAGTCCCCTGGTCTGGGCCTGACAATGTTTTTTCTTTCTTATGTAATGTGTAATGAATGTGTTATGAAGTGTTATGACATCCCTATGTCTCTTCCACAGTTCTATTGCCATCACAGCTCTCTACATGCTGACTCTGAGAGACGACTCCGGCATGCTGCTTCCTGGAAACACGTAAGAAACACCACTGACCTGGCTTCACAAACTACAGATGCCGCCAGCCTTTATCTGCCAAGAATACGGTGCCAAGAATACTACTGAGACTCAAACTTTATCATCTGTGCCAAATGCTATCCAGAATGGAATGTGAAATTCATTTCAAAGTTCATATAATGTTTTTTTTTATTTGCAGCAACGAGACTACTGTGCATCCTCTCTACACCACAACAGTCAGGACTACCTTAGGTAAACAACCTCTCTACACCACAACAGTCAGGACTACCTTAGGTAAACAACCTCTCTACACCACAACAGTCAGGACTACCTTAGGTAAACAACCTCTCTACACCACAACAGTCAGGACTACCTTAGGTAAACAACCTCTCTACACCACAACAGTCAGGACTACCTTAGGTAAACAACCTCTCTACACCACAACAGTCAGGACTACCTTAGGTAAACAACCTCTCTACACCACAACAGTCAGGACTACCTTAGGTAAACAACCTCTCTACACCACAACAGTCAGGACTACCTTGGGTAAACAACCTCTCTACACCACAACAGTCAGGACTACCTTAGGTAAACAACCTCTCTACACCACAACAGTCAGGACTACCTTAGGTAAACAACCTCTCTACACCACAACAGTCAGGACTACCTTAGGTAAACAACCTCTCTACACCACAACAGTCAGGACTACCTTAGGTAAACAACCTCTCTACACCACAACAGTCAGGACTACCTTGGGTAAACAACCTCTCTACACCACAACAGTCAGGACTACCTTAGGTAAACAACCTCTCTACACCACAACAGTCAGGACTACCTTAGGTAAACATCCTCTCTACACCACAACAGTCAGGACTACCTTAGGTAAACAACCTCTCTACACCACAACAGTCAGGACTACCTTGGGTAAACAACCTCTCTACACCACAACAGTCAGGACTACCTTAGGTAAACAACCTCTCTACACCACAACAGTCAGGACTACCTTAGGTAAACAACCTCTCTACACCACAACAGTCAGGACTACCTTGGGTAAACAACCTCTACACCACAACAGTCAGGACTACCTTAGGTAAACAACCTCTCTACACCACAACAGTCAGGACTACCTTGGGTAAACAACCTCTCTACACCACAACAGTCAGGACTACCTTGGGTAAACAACCTCTCTACACCACAACAGTCAGGACTACCTTAGGTAAACAACCTCTCTACACCACAACAGTCAGGACTACCTTGGGTAAACAACCTCTCTACACCACAACAGTCAGGACTACCTTGGGTAAACAACCTCTATACACCACAACATGTCGGAGCTACCTTGGGTAAACAACCTCTCTACACCACAACAGTCAGGACTACCTTAGGTAAACAACCTCTCTACACCACAACAGTCAGGACTACCTTGGGTAAACAACCTCTCTACACCACAACAGTCAGGACTACCTTGGGTAAACAACCTCTCTACACCACAACAGTCAGGACTACCTTGGGTAAACAACCTCTCTACACCACAACAGTCAGGACTACCTTGGGTAAACAACCTCTCTACACCACAACAGTCAGGACTACCTTAGGTAAACAACCTCTCTACACCACAACAGTCAGGACTACCTTAGGTAAACAACCCAGAAATGCTCTTTATATAGTTCTACTTTCATCACAGTGACGTTGTGTGGTGTCTCGTAGTAACGTTGTGGTGTCTCATCGTGGTAACGTTGTGGTGTCTCGTAGTAACGTTGTGGTCTCTCATCGTAGTAACGTTGTGGTGTCTCATCGTAGTAACGTTGTGGTGTCTCATCGTAGTAACGTTGTGGTGTCTCATCGTAGTAACGTTGTGGTGTCTCATCGTAGTAACGTTGTGGTGTCTCATCGTAGTAACGTTGTGGTGTCTCATCGTAGTAACATTGTGGTGTCTCGTAGTAACGTTGTGGTGTCTCATCGTAGAAACGTTGTGATGTCTCATCGTAGTAACGTTGTGGTGTCTCATCGTGGTAACGTTGTGGTGTCTCGTAGTAACGTTGTGGTGTCTCATCGTGGTAACGTTGTGGTGTCTCATCGTAGTAACGTCTCATCGTAGTAACGTTGTGATGTCTCATCGTAGTAACGTTGTGGTGTCTCATCGTAGTAACGTTGTGGTGTCTCGTCGTAGTAACGTCTCATCGTAGTAACGTCTCATCGTAGTAACGTTGTGATGTCTCATCGTAGTAACGTTGTGATGTCTCATCGTGGTAACGTTGTGGTGTCTCATCGTAGTAACGTCTCATCGTAGAAACGTTGTGATGTCTCATCGTAGTAACGTTGTGGTGTCTCATCGTAGTAACGTTGTGGTGTCTCATCGTAGTAACGTTGTGGTGTCTCATCGTAGTAACGTTGTGGTGTCTCATCGTAGTAACGTTGTGGTGTCTCATCGTAGTAACGTTGTGGTGTCTCATCGTAGTAACGTTGTGGTGTCTCATCGTAGTAACGTTGTCGTGTCTCATCGTAGAAACGTTGTGATGTCTCATCGTGGTAATGTTGTGGTGTCTCATCGTAGTAACGTTGTGATGTCTCATCGTAGTAACGTTGTGATGTCGCATCATAGTAACGTTGTGGTGTCTCGTCGTAGAAACGTTGTGGTGTCTCATCGTAGTAACGTTGTGGTGTCTCATCGTAGTAACGTTGTGATGTCTCATCGTAGTAACGTTGTGGTGTCTCATCGTAGTAACGTCTCATCGTAGTAACGTTGTGGTGTCTCATCGTAGTAACGTTGTGGTGTCTCATCGTAGTAACGTTGTGGTGTCTCATCGTAGTAACGTTGTGGTGTCTCATCGTAGTAACGTTGTGGTGTCTCATCGTAGTAACGTTGTGGTGTCTCATCGTAGTAACGTTGTGGTGTCTCATCGTAGAAACTTTGTGATGTCTCATCGTGGTAACGTTGTGGTGTCTCGTAGTAGTAACGTTGTGGTGTCTCATCGTGGTAACGTTGTGGTGTCTCATCGTGGTAACGTTGTGATGTCTCATCGTAGTAACGTTGTGATGTCTCATCGTAGTAACGTTGTGGTGTCTCATCGTGGTAACGTTGTGGTGTCTCATCGTAGTAACGTTGTGGTGTCTCATCGTAGAAACGTTGTGATGTCTCATCGTGGTAACGTTGTGGTGTCTCGTAGTAGTAACGTTGTGGTGTCTCATCGTGGCAACGTTGTGATGTCTCATCGTAGTAACGTTGTGATGTCTCATCGTAGTAACGTTGTGGTGTCTCATCGTAGTAACGTTGTGGTGTCTCATCGTAGTAACGTTGTGGTGTCTCATCGTAGTAACGTTGTGATGTCGCATCATAGTAACGTTGTGGTGTCTCGTCGTAGAAACGTTGTGGTGTCTCATCGTAGTAACGTTGTGGTGTCTCATCGTAGTAACGTTGTGATGTCTCATCGTAGTAACATTGTGGTGTCTCATCGTAGTAACGTTGTGGTGTCTCATCGTAGTAACGTTGTGGTGTCTCATCGTAGTAACGTTGTGGTGTCTCATCGTAGAAACGTTGTGATGTCTCATCGTGGTAACGTTGTGGTGTCTCATCGTAGTAACGTTGTGGTGTCTCATCGTAGTAACGTTGTGGTGTCTCATCGTAGTAACGTTGTGATGTCTCATCGTAGTAACGTTGTGGTGTCTCATCGTAGTAACGTTGTGGTGTCTCATCGTAGTAACGTTGTGGTGTCTCATCGTAGTGACGTTGTGGTGTCTCATCGTAGTAACGTTGTGATGTCTCATCGTAGTAACGTTGTGGTATCTCATCGTAGTAACGTTGTGGTGTCTCATCGTAGTGACGTTGTGATGTCTCATCGTAGTGACGTTGTGGTGTCATCTTAGTAACGTTGTGGTGTCTCATCGTAGTAACGTTGTGGTGTCATCGTAGTAACGTTGTGGTGTCTCATCGTAGTAACGTTGTGGTGTCTCATCGTAGTAACGTTGTGGTGTCTCATCGTAGTAACGCTGTGATTTCTCATCGTAGTAACGTTGTGGTGTCTCATCGTAGTAACGTTGTGGTGTCTCATCATAGTAACGTTGTGATGTCTCATCGTAGTAACGTTGTGGTGTCTCATCGTGGTAACGTTGTGGTGTCTCATCGTAGTAACGTTGTGGTGTCTCATCGTGGTAACGTTGTGGTGTCTCGTAGTAACGTTGTGATGTCTCATCGTGGTAACGTTGTGGTGTCTCATCGTGGTAACGCTGTGATTTCTCATCGTGGTAACGTTGTGGTGTCTCATCGTGGTAACGTTGTGGTGTCTCGTAGTAACGTTGTGATGTCTCATCGTAGTAACGTTTTGGTGTCTCGTAGTAACGTTGTGATGTCTCATCGTAGTAACGTTGTGGCGTCTCATGGTAGTAACGTCGTGATGTCTCATCGTAGTAACGTTGTGGTGTCTCATCGTAGTAACGTTGTGGTGTCTCATCGTAGTAACGTTGTGGTGTCTCATCGTAGTAACGTTGTGATGTCTCATCGTAGTAACGTTGTGGTGTCTCATCGTAGTAACGTTGTGATGTCTCATCGTAGTAACGTTGTGGTGTCTCATCGTAGTGACGTTGTGATGTCTCATCGTAGTAACGTTGTGGTTTCTCATTGTAGTAACGTTGTGGTGTCTCATCGTGGTAACGTTGTGGTGACTCATCGTAGTAACGTTGTGGTGTCTCATCGTAGTAACGTTGTGGTGTCTCATCGTAGTAACGTTGTGGTGTCTCATCGTAGTAACGTCGTGGTGTCTCATCGTAGTAACGTCGTGGTGTCTCATCGTAGTAACGTCGTGGTGTCTCATCGTAGTAACGTCGTGGTGTCTCATTCAATTCTATTGTACAAAGAGGTGGTAAAAGTATTGCTGTCTGTCATGAGTAGTCCTTTATGTGGAAATTGACGTTTGTTTGTTTGTTTGTTTGTTTGTTTGTTTATTAGTAAACCCAACAACCACCCCTGTCCCGTGGACCCCTGATGTGGACTTCTGTAGCCTGATCTACTGTGAAGAAGTGTTCTGCTGTCCCACTACAGCCTCCATGGATAATACCAGCACCATCTCTCCTGCCCTCCTCTCCTCCACTGTATCTCCCACTACCGGGCCCTCTCTAGCAGGTGAGCTGTCTACTCCCTGTATCTCCCACTGCCGGGCCCTCTCTAGCAGGTGAGCTGGCTACTCCCTGTATCTCCCACTACCGGGCCCTCTCTAGCAGGTGAGCTGGCTACTCCCTGTATCTCCCACTACCGGGCCCTCTCTAGCAGGTGAGCTGTCTACTCCCTGTATCTCCCACTACCGGGCCCTCTCTAGCAGGTGAGCTGTCTACTCCCTGTATCTCCCACTACCGGGCCCTCTCTAGCAGGTGAGCTGGCTACTCCCTGTATCTCCCACTACCGGGCCCTCTCTAGCAGGTGAGCTGTCTACTCCCTGTATCTCCCACTACCGGGCCCTCTCTAGCAGGTGAGCTGTCTACTCCCTGTATCTCCCACTACCGGGCCCTCTCTAGCAGGTGAGCTGGCTACTCCCTGTATCTCCCACTACCGGGCCCTCTCTAGCAGGTGAGCTGGCTACTCCCTGTCTTCATTTACCAACAGCATTCTCCACTGTATCTCCCACTACCGGGCCCTCTCTAGCAGGTGAGCTGTCTACTCCCTGTATCTCCCACTACCGGGCCCTCTCTAGCAGGTGAGCTGGCTACTCCCTGTATCTCCCACTACCGGGCCCTCTCTAGCCGGTGAGCTGGCTACTCCCTGTATCTCCCACTACCGGGCCCTCTCTAGCAGGTGAGCTGGCTACTCCCTGTCTTCATTTACCAACAGCCATCTCCACTGTATCTCCCACTACCGGGCCCTCTCTAGCAGGTGAGCTGGCTACTCCCTGTCTTCATTTACCAACAGCCATCTCCACTGTATCTCCCACTACCGGGCCCTCTCTAGCAGGTGAGCTGTCTACTCCCTGTATCTCCCACTACCGGGCCCTCTCTAGCAGGTGAGCTGTCTACTCCCTGTATCTCCCACTACCGGGCCCTCTCTAGCAGGTGAGCTGTCTACTCCCTGTATCTCCCACTACCGGGCCCTCTCTAGCAGGTGAGCTGTCTACTCCCTGTATCTCCCACTACCGGGCCCTCTCTAGCAGGTGAGCTGTCTACTCCCTGTATCTCCCACTACCAGGCCCTCTCTAGCAGGTGAGCTGTCTACTCCCGGTCTTCATTTACCAACAGCCATCTCCACTGTATCTCTTTCTTCATGCTAGCTTATCTTGACGTAAAACCTACCATGTTGCTGACCTTGAATGAGACGTAATTCTGATGCTCTATAAAGTGTTGGCATTGTGCTGCTTGTGACAGGCAGTAATCCCACTTCTCTTTTTGGTTCCAATTCTGCCTTGTCAGATAAAGGGAAAGACAAATTCAATGAAGAAATCAAAGATGCAGGAGATTGTAAGTCAGATTCTATCACATGCGTTTGATGACACATTATGATGCTAATCCAAATGTGTTATTTTCTGACTTTATTTCACAATACTTCAGAGTTTGACGTCAGATTGTTGTTCTATTTTCAGGGACAAACACAACCATAAAGTCTTTTTTCATCAAAGAAAACGAACAGATCATTGACTCTCGCTACTGTGAGAGGGGAAGCTGCGGGTACGTCATTCAGTCAGTAGTTTGAACTCATTTAATAGATGTAGATTCAGACTGCCAAACCCCATGGTATACTTCATCTCCACGTTGATCTGTTTCCATTCAGGTCAGGAAACTACTCCTTCCAAATCCCTATCAGCAAGTTCGTCCCCACCAACATGCGTGTCACTGTCCAGATGAAGTGAGTGACCAGGACACGAGACATGCTTCCTCTGGTCTCCACTTTGTTTTCCTCTTGAATAATTCAATAGGACTTGTCTTCCCACTGCGGTGGTGACAGGTTGGCATTGACTGGGGACTCTGGAAGGAGCAGGGGATAGTTTCTAAGAGGTTGTTTTACCTCCGGGGCTGATGATGGTCTGAATCCTCCCAGACATTCAGAGTCCATACACGGGGGAGCTTGTGAGTCTAAGGGCTCCATTTAATCCTTAGTGCAGTAGGGTGCGATTTGGGATTTAAAGGCAATGTTTCCGGGCATTTGCGGAGACTGCAGTCACGTAGTTGCTGCGTATGTCGTCTCAATGGGAAATTACCTTTAAATGTCAATCACACTATACCGCAGATCTTCAGCGCTACGGATTGAATCGAGACTTGAAGCTTTGTCTGAATCAGACATTGGACCCCATTCTGGCAGGACTTCCTGTTCTGTATGAGGAGATGAAGGCCTCTAAGACAGAGCTGCATAAGGCACATTCTCTCATTGTTGTTCACACTAATTACAAATGGTCACAGAGCACTTGGTACTTGCATCGTGGGTTTGTTGTAAGTACCGTAAATGACCACTAGGTGTCTCCTCTCCTCTGACGCAGTACTACAGAGCTGCTGGTTGTCCACCTGTGTCATAATGATGAGACGTTTAAATGCTCTGCCTTGATGGACCACGATCAAACCAACGAAGAATACAATTTCATGAATACACAGGTATGGCATCCACGGACAACACTATACTGTGGTTGCTCTCTGTTTGATAATTACAAACTCTCTGCTCTTTGTATGATAAAAAGTGAACCAAGAAAGTAAGAAAGAAAGAGAGTATAAAGGTTGAAAGTGTTTCTTTTGTTGTCTCCAGGGCTACGTCCATGAATGGCCTCTGCCAGTGTCTCGATTCTACAGGAGCTCCTACCACTTCCGCTCAGCAGTGGCTGTAAGAACTAAAAGATTTCTCCAATGTGTCCTTTCCTAAAATATCAATGTCAAACGACACTGTCCAGGTAGCCTCACAACTACTATGTGTTGTATGTTGTGGGGGGGAAAACCACCCGATCTGATAACCACAATCTAACAGAGTTGTTATGCTCTCGTCTCCCCGTAATGCTCTCGTCTCCCCGTAATGCTCTCGTCTCCCCGTAATGCTCTCGTCTCCCCGTAATGCTCCCCGTAATGCTCTCGTCTCCCCGTAATGCTCTCGTCTCCCCGTAATGCTCTCGTCTCCCCGTAATGCTCTCGTCTCCCCGTAATGCTCCCCGTAATGCTCTCGTCTCCCCGTAATGCTCTCGTCTCCCCGTAATGCTCTCGTCTCCCCGTAATGCTCCCCGTAATGGCCTCGTCTCACACTGGTATTGGAAACTGAACAAGAGTTCACAACTGTCACTGTAGGCCACCCAGAGATGTTATTTAATGTTGTAACAGACGTTGACTACACCCTGTTATTGTCATGGGTTTTAGTAGTCTTTGCCAGATGTCCTATTCTTACGATATCACACAGTTAAATGTATGTGTGGTTGATTTGAGGATTTGTTTCCGACCAAAACAAACTGTAAATCTTCTTCATCTCAGAGAGGAAGAGGGGAAGCGAGAGGTTTTACTCTGCTCAAAATCTGCCCACAAAGTGAGGAATTTCTGTACGAACGTCAATAAGAGAGTGTTGAATTTGGTCAACAAAAAAATGTAATTCGTATTTTGCTACGTGAGGCTTGTTTGATGGAATAGAAGTTTCGTAATGGTTAGGTTGTTGCACGGATATAAGTGAACACATGGGGCATTTCAGCAACTTTGAAAACAAAACTACTTTATATCAGATTTGTTACTGTTGTCGTAGGGATAGATGGAGAACTCAACATGGCAATACCCATGCTAAAATGGGTTATAACCATGTTGAGTTCTCCATCTATCCCTATGACAATCCATAACCCATTTTAGCATGGGTATTGCCATTGAGGGCTTCCACCATTTTAAAGTAGTCAACTGGGTGGGGATTCCTACGAGAGGGAAGCAATCCCACAATGAAGAAGAAGAAAATGGACTACTTTAAAATGGAGATGCTGCCCGTGCTGGCACAGAAGCTAAAATGAGAACTCTATCTCTAAGGCCTGTTGTGCACACGCCTATCTACCCTGTCATTGGCTAGAATGGTTCCACCTGATCTCGCCTCCTCAGGCTTGCCTTCCATTTTTGATGACTTGTACAGTATTTCCACTGTTAGAGGCATCACTTGTCAATGTAATAGACAATCTTGGTCTATCTCCATCCAGGGACAGGCAGACTGCAATACCGACCGTGGCTTCGTGGGGGCGCTGTTCACAGACTACCACTTCAACTTCTACCGGAGGTGTGAGTGAGGAAGAAGACCTCATACTGTAGTTCCTCTGGCAGGCCAGCCAGTGTCCAATGACATGGGTGTCGATGCTTCTCTTCGTGATGCATGGCAACCGTAATAATTCATCCACTTTGTATTGTTTTTCTATGAAATGTCCTGATTGTTGATGAGATCGTTGTACATAATCTCTTTTACAAGGACTGTAATAAGGGAATATTTATTGATACAGAATTACAGCAGGTAAGAGTCCTATGATTGACTTTGCCTTGTGACAGTTCTGGCACTATGTGAAAAGAGATTGAATTGGAACAGACCTGAACAGGATCATTTTGTTTTCAGTGGAATGTAAATGCAGTATAACAGGTTATTGATTGTTCATTAAACTATACATTGATCATGTCACACTGTTGGAACACAGGAGGACAGGATGAGGCCCAAAGTAAAATAGTACTTCTATGTCATACTTGACTATGTAGGTAGCTATTTCATTTATTTCAGAAAGTAATTGTGTTGAACTCTGTGTTACTGCATCATTTCCTAGTAATTACCAGGTAAATACCATTGGAAACTGTAAAATAAAGTACTGAATTCTCTGTTCTGAAGCAGCTACTTCCCATCCAGGGTCAACTTTATCATTCAGACGCAAATTTAGAATGACGTCAGTTGCCAACAACACACACCACCGACAACACAACTTTTAAACCAACGGCTACAAGGGATTCTAACCAATGTCCCCCTGTCTCCTCTATTCTAACCAATAGATATGTCTCTCTGTGTCCTCCCCTCTATTCTAACCAATAGAGATGTCTCCTGTCCTCTATTCTAACCAATAGACATGTCTCCTTCTCCTCTATTCTGGCCAATGGAAACATATCCTCTCCTCTCTATTCTAACCAATGTAGATGTCTCCTCTATTCTAACCAATAGATATGTCTCTCTGTGTCCTCTCCTCTATTCTAACCAATAGAAATGTCTCCTTCTCCTTTCTCCTCTTTAAACCTTTGACATCATCCACACACCATGAGTGAGAGATTGGAGGAATCTGGAATAGAAAGTAACACACACACACACACACACACACACACACACACTAGAATGTAAAGCACACAACCAACGGCCCATAATCCATTCTGACATCCGTATAAATCATTCACATTTTAATGAATCTGAAATCCATTCCAACAGGAGACAAGAGATATCTTTGTGCAGCCTATGACCTATATGAGTGCAGTGTGTATGTGTGTGTGTCTGTCTGATGGGGGGGTGGAGGAAGAGATGGGGGTGGAGGGAGAGATGGGGGGCGGAGGGAGAGATGGGGTGGAGGGAGAGATGGGGGTGGAGGGAGAGATGGGGGGGTGGAGGGAGAGATGGGGGAGTGGAGGGAGAGATGGGGGGGGGTGGAGGGAGAGATGGGGGGGGTGGAGGGAGAGATGGGGGGGGGGTGGAGGGAGAGATGGGGGGGGTGGAGGGAGAGATCGGGGGGGGTGGAGGGAGAGATCGGGGGGGGTGGAGGGAGAGATCGGGGGGGGTGGAGGGAGAGATATGGGGATGGAGGGAGAGATGAGGGACAAATGGGGGATGGAGGGAGAAATGGGATGGAGGAAGAAATTGGGGATGGAGGGAGGGGGAGAAATGGGGGTGGGAGGGATAGATGGGGGATGGGGAATATATGGGAGATGGGGCATGGAGGAAGAAATGGGTGATGGGAGGGATGGATGGAGGGGGAGATGGGGGATGGAGGAAGAGATGAGGAGTGGGGGATGGAGGGAGAAGTGGGGGATGGAGGGAGAAGTGGGGGAGAGATGTGGGGGATGGAGGGAGAAGTGGGGGATGGGGAGAGAGATGAGGGAGAAGTGGGGGATGGGGAGAGAGATGAGGGAGAAGTGGGGGATGGGAAGAGAGATGAGGGAGAAGTGGGGGATGGGGAGAGAGATGAGGGAGAAGTGGGGGAGATGAGGGAGAAGTGGGGGAGATGAGGGAGAAGTGGGGGATGGAGGGGGAGATGAGGGAGAAGTGGGGGATGGAGGGGGAGATGAGGGAGAAGTGGGGGATGGAGGGGGAGATGAGGGAGAAGTGGGGGAGATGAGGGAGAAGTGGGGGATGGAGGGGGAGATGAGGGAGAAGTGGGGGATGGAGGGGGAGATGAGGGAGAAGTGGGGGATGGAGGGAGAGATGAGGGAGAAGTGGGGGATGGAGGGAGAGATGAGGGAGAAGTGGGGGATGGAGGGAGAGATGAGGGAGAAGTGGGGGATGGGGAGAGAGATGAGGGAGAAGTGGGGGATGGGGAGAGAGAAGTGGGATGGAGGAAGAAATGGGGGAGTGGGGGATGGAGGGAGGGATGGGGGATAGATGGGGAGATGGGGGATGGAGGGAGGGATGGGGAGAGAGATGAGGGAGAAGTGGGGGATGGGGAGAGAGAAGTGGGATGGAGGAAGAAATGGGGGAGTGGGGGATGGAGGGAGGGATGGGGGATAGATGGGGAGATGGGGGATGGAGGGAGGGATAGAGGGAGAGAGATGGGGGCTAGAGGGAGCGAGATCGGGGATGGAGGGAGGGATAGAGGGAGAGAGATGGGGGCTAGAGGGAGATAGATGGGGGCTAGAGGGAGAGAGATGGGGGCTAGAGGGAGAGAGATGAGGGAGTGAGATCGGGGCTAGAGGGAGAGAGATGGGGGATGGAGGGAGGGATAGAGGGAGAGAGATGGGGGATAGAGGGAGAGAGATGGGGGATGGAGGGAGAGAAGTGGGATAGATGGGGGATGGATGGAGGGATAGATGGGGAGATGGGGGTGGAGGGAGGGAGAGATGGGAGGGAAGTGGGATGGAGGAAGAGATGGGGAATGGAGGGATAGATGGGGGTTATGGAGGAAGAGATGGGGGATGGAGGGAGAGATGGGGGAGCATTGGGGGATGGAGGGATAGATGGGATGGAGGGATAGATGGGGGTTATGGAGGAAGAGATGGGGGATGGAGGGAGAAGTGGGGGATTTAGGGAGAGATGGGGGAGAAATGGGGGATGGAGGGATAGATGGGGGATGGAGGGAGAGAAGTGGGATGGAGAAAGAAATGGGGGATAGAGGGATAGATGGGGAGATGGGGGAGGGAGAGATGGGGGATGGAGGGAGAAATGGTGGATGAAGGGAGAAATGGGGGTGATGGATGGATGGATGGAGGGAGAGATAGGGGGGTTGAGGGAAAAATGAGGGATGGAGGGCGAAAGTTGGTTGGAGTGGATTAGAGATGTTAGGACAGACGATAGTGGACGCTGTAGGTCTGAATGAGTTAGCTGTGTGTTACGGAGAATGATGCTCCCAATATTATCCTGATCAAGCACAGGACCCCACCGTCACAGGACCCCAACGTCACATGACCCCAACGTCACAGGACCCCACCGTCACATGACCCCACCGTCACAGGACCCCACCGTCACAGGACCCCACCGTCACAGGACCCCACCGTCACAGGACCCCACCGTCACAGGACCCCACTGTCACAGGACCCCACCGTCACAGCACCCCACCGTCACATGACCCCGTCACATGACCCCACCGTCACAGGACCCCACTGTCACAGGACCCCACCGTCACAGGACCCCACAGGACCCCACAGGACCCCACCGTCACAGGACCCCACCGTCACAGGACCCCACCGTCACAGGACGCCACCGTCACAGGACCAGACCGTCACAGCACCCCGCCGTCACATGACCCCACCGTCACAGGACCCCACGTCACAGGAACCCACCGTCACAGGACCCCACAGAACCCCACCGTCACAGCACCCCACCGCCACAGGACCCCACCGTCACAGGACCACACCGTCACAGGACCCCACAGGACCCCACCGTCACAGGACCCCACCGTCACAGGACCCCACCGTCACAGGACCCCACCGTCACAGGACCCCACAGGACCACACCATCACAGGACCCCACAGGACCACACCGTCATTCATTTAGTCGTCAACTAATTCCTTCATTAAAAGTAAAGAACAAAATATCCGTCAACAGACATGACGTGGTCCTTACAACCAGAAACACAGAGGAACACGTTGACACACAACCCATCTCTCTGTGTGTTTTATGACTTATTCAAGCGCAACCCAAGCAGCACTCTGAAAGACTAATTAGGTGGCAGTAGACGGCGTGGAGAATGACGGCTGGAAGAGTCAGAAGACACATCCTTCTGCTCTACCTGGAGGGATGGGAGAAACTGTAGAAGATTCTGCTGCATTATTGACGAACAGTGAAGACACTGGTTAGCCAGGCGGTCAGGAGTAGGCTGTGGCTGACACGGGTGGAGGCAGAGAGAGTCAGAGAGGGTAGACTAGGCTGTGGCTGACAGGGGTGGAGGCAGAGAGAGGCAGAGAGGGTAGATTAGGCTGTGGCTGACAGGGGTGGAGACAGAGAGAGTCAGAGAGGGTAGACTAGGCTGTGGCTGACAGGGGTGGAGGCAGAGAGAGTCAGAGAGGGTAGACTAGGCTGTGGCTGACAGGGGTGGAGGCAGAGAGAGTCAGAGGGGGTAGACTAGGCTGTGGCTGACAGGGGTGGAGTCAGAGGGGGTAGACTAGGCTGGGACAGGGGGTGGGGGGGACAGAGGCACACAGCCCAGACCACACACCAGCAGCATTCCCACAAGCCTCTGCAACAGAGATGGACGTAGAGGTGAGTTACTGCCACAGAAAACATTTTATAAATATCTGCATGTAGAATTTATTATTTATTAGTACACAGAGGCTCTGTAGAATGTATTGATTCAGTTACTTTTAATGTGTTCTTCTCTGTCTACAATGTAACACTAAAGCAGAAATAGCCTGTTTAATCACAGGGTGAACATAATGCATGTTATACGTATGTACGTGTGAGTTGGGCTACACAGCCTGCTAACACTTGAGGATTAGTAACATTCGCGTGATGCCAAATCGATGAAAGATGTATTGCAAATTATGTTTAGACATTTTCATCGAATTTGTGTGCATAGGCTACTTGGGATTTATTTATTTTTAATGGAAGAGAGAACTTCAGAAGAGAAATGGACTCTACACTGAGTGGACATAACATTAAGAACACCTTCCTAATATTGAGTTGAACCCCCTATTGCCCTCAGAACAGCCTCAATTCATCAGGTCATGGGACTCTACAAGGTGTTGAAAGCGTTCCACAGGGATGCTGGTCCATGTTGACTCCAGTGTTTCCCACAGTTGTGTCAAGTCAAGATGTCAAGATTTCCTTTGGGTGATGGACCCTTCTTGATACACACAGGAAACTGTTGAGTGTGAAAACCCCCAGCAGCGTTGCAGTTCTTAACACAAACCTGTGAGCCTGGCACCTTCTTGAGCCTGGCACCTTCTTGGCTCCCGAGTGGGGCTGCGGCACTGCATCTCAGTGCAAGAGGCGTCACTACAGTCCCTGGTTCGAATCCAGGTTGTATCACAACCGGCCGTGATTGGGACTCCCATAGGGTGGCGCACAATTGGCCCAGCGTCGTTTGGCCGGTGTAGGTCATCATTGTAAATAATAATTTGTTCTTAATTAACTGACTTGCCTAGTTAAGTAAAGGTTCAATACTACTAGACCCTGTTCAAAGACACTTCAATATTCTGTCTTGGCCGTTCACCCTCTGACACAAACACAATCCATGTCTCAATGGTCTCAAGACTTAAAACTCCTCCCCTTCATCTTTAACCTGTCTCCTCCCCTTCATCTTTAACCTGTCTCCTCCCCTTCATCTTTAACCTCTCTCCTCCCCTTCATCTTTAACCTCTCTCCTCCCCTTCATCTTTAACCTGTCTCCTCCCCTTCATCTTTAACCTGTCTCCTCCCCTTCATCTTTAACCTCTCTCCTCCCCTTCATCTTTAACCTGTCTCCTCCCCTTCATCTTTAACCTGTCTCCTCCCCTTCATCTTTAACCTCTCTCCTCCCCTTCATCTTTAACCTGTCTCCTCCCCTTCATCTTTAACCTGTCTCCTCCCCTTCATCTTTAACCTGTCTCCTCCCCTTCATCTATAACCTGTCTCCTCCCCTTCATCTTTAACCTGTCTCCTCCCCTTCATCTATAACCTGTCTCCTCCCCTTCATCTTTAACACGTCTCCTCCACCCTCATCTACACCGATTGAAGATGATTTAACAAGTAACATCAATAAGGGATCATATCTTTCACCTGGATTCACCTGGTCAGTCTCCGTCATGGAAAGAGCAGGTGTTCTTAATGTTTTGTCCAGTCAGTAATAACAGTGCATAGTGAATGAAGTCATCAACCCTGCCTTCTGCAGTGACATGAACTACATAACAATGACCAAGTGACAGGCTGTTGGATGTGTTTTTAAAAAGCAGTTTTTTGTGATGTTCTCACAACGTTTTAATGGAGGATTTGTATTGGACAATTTGCAAAGAACTTGACTCAGATGTCTACATAAATGTGGGATTTGTAACTCATGAATGCACCCACATGAAACAAACACTATGATACTATTGAATGTATTTCATGGCAGATGTTAGTCCACTCTACCTAGTTCAGTTCTACTGAGGGCTCAGATGTTAGTCCACTCTACCTAGTTCAGTTCTACTGAGGGCTCAGATGTTAGTCCACTCTACCTAGTTCAGTTCTACTGAGGGCTCAGATGTTAGTCCACTCTACCTAGTTCAGTTCTACTGAGGGCTCAGATGTTAGTCCACTCTACCTAGTTCAGTTCTACTGAGGGCTCAGATGTTAGTCCACTCTACCTAGTTCAGTTCTACTGAGGGCTCAGATGTCAGTCCACTCTACCTAGTTCAGTTCTACTGAGGGCTCAGATGTTAGTCCACTCTACCTAGTTCAGTTCTACTGAGGGCTCAGATGTTAGTCCACTCTACCTAGTTCAGTTCTACTGAGGGCTCAGATGTTAGTCCACTCTACCTAGTTCAGTTCTACTGAGGGCTCAGATGTTAGTCCACTCTACCTAGTTCAGTTCTACTGAGGGCTCAGATGTCAGTCCACTCTACCTAGTTCAGTTCTACTGAGGGCTCAGGCGTTAGTCCACTCTACCTAGTTCAGTTCTACTGAGGGCTCAGATGTCAGTCCACTCTACCTAGTTCAGTTCTACTGAGGGCTCAGATGTTAGTCCACTCTACCTAGTTCAGTTCTACTGAGGGCTCAGGCTTTAGTCCACTCTACCTAGTTCAGTTCTACTGAGGGCTCAGGCTTTAGTCCACTCTACCTAGTTCAGTTCTACTGAGGGCTCAGAGGAATAATTTTGCACGCCCAATTTTTCAGTTTTTGATTTGTTAAAAAAGTTTGAAATATCCAATAAATGTCGTTCCACTTCATGATTGTGTCCCACTTGTTGTTGATTCTTCACAAAAAAATACAGTTTTATATATTTATGTTTGAAGCCTGAAATGTGGCAAAAGGTCGCAAAGTTCAAGGGGGCCGAATACTTTCGCAAGGCACTGTAAATAAGCTCAACCCAGCTGCAGCGGGAGAGGTGTCCGGTTCCTTAGTGACAGCACACACACACACACACAGACACAGACAGACACACACACACACCTGTCTCACATAGGCATAATGAAACACGTCCGTCCATCCCTAGCTCCCACGGTCCCACCTCTCACTCAGCTCAAACTGGAAAGACACCTCACTCGATGAAAGTGTGAAAGTAATATAAATGAAGTATTGCTTTTAGGTGTCTGGCTCTTGTTCTGCTGCAGTAAACTGGGATGTTACTTAGGAATAATCCCCTTCTGTCTTTTATTTGACAGGCGCTAGTGGACCGGACATTAAGACGTCTTTACCTCTCACATTCAGCAGCAGAAAGGTGAGGGTTTCAGGTGACTCCTCTCTCGCACTTTCTTTTTCCCTCTCTTTCTCATTCTCTCGCTCTCATTCTCTCCCTCTCTCTTTTTCCTTCTCTCTCTCTTTCTCTCCCTCTCTCTTTTTCCTTCTCTCGCGCTCTTTCTTTCTTTCTTTCTTTTGGTCTCTCTCTCTTGCTCTCGCTCATTCTCTCTGGCTCTCTTTTTTCCTTCTCTCGCTCTCTTTCTCTCTCTCTCTCTCGCTATCTCTGGGTGGGCTCTAGGTGAGAGAGAGAGACAGGGTGGGCTCTAGGTGAGAGAGAGAGACAGGGTGGGCTCTAGTGAGAGAGAGACAGGGTGGGCTCTAGTGAGAGAGAGACAGGGTGGGCTCTAGTGAGAGAGAGAGACAGGGTGGGCTCTAGTGAGAGAGAGAGAGAGACAGGGTGGGCTCTAGTGAGAGAGAGAGAGAGACAGGGTGGGCTCTAATGAGAGAGAGACAGGGGTGGGCCACGTCAAGGTGCTATCGATCTCATGTCTTGGTGTCGTTTCCATCCAGTAACCCAACACTTAGTGTTCCATCATGATCACATTGAGGCAAACCTGTAAAATAAGCTCCCGAAGACAACCTGTGTGTGTGTGTGTGTGTGTGTGTGTGTGTGTGTGCTGTGATACAGACCCAGGCAAGCCAACACCTCTATCAGGCCTCTCCTCTCTTAACTGAAGGGCTCTTGGCTACTGACCTGAATAATGATGATTACTCAGATTTTCCACGGCGATGCAGGACCGAACCACAACCTCTCTTTCAGGAGCAGGGATACGTTACAGTGGCAAGGCTCAATGTACAGTAAAGACATCTGATTGGTTAACAGCAGGCAGGGAAGGAAGCGACGAGAGAGGAAGACATTGGTAAATGGGAAACTTCACGGTTACACTTTGTGTGGACTGCTGCTGCGCCATCAATCACTTTGTCAACGTGCCGTTTGCTCACTTAGAAAACCTGCTGTCAGTGGAACGAAACGCTTATGAAAATCACGTCTGGAGTTTTAAATGTTCTGGAAATGTGTTGGAAAATAAAGTAATACATTTAAGAATGTGCTAGAAAAAGGAGCATCATCTAATGTCCCCCCCCCCCCCCCCCCCCCCGTTCTCCTTTTACAGGCCATGTATTTTCCCTCCCATCAACCCTGCTACTCAAAGCAAAGAGAGGGGAGACCCAGCCAAGCTCCCCCTCCGGGAGCTCCCCCTCCAGGAGCTCCCCATCCAGGAGCACCAGAGGAAAGTGGAGGGCAACAAGCATCTACTTGAGGAGGTACAGTACATGTGGTAGGAACTACAACGTCTTCTATTTTGCCTCTAGGACTTGTGGGAAAGGTAGTCATGGAGTCTACCTCAGAAGCTGCTTGCCCCCGGGTGGGTGGAGAGAGAGAAACACTCATATTGAATATCACACAGTTGACTGATGTGTGTGTGTGTGTGTGTGTGTGTGTGTGTGTGTGTGTGTGAGAGAGAGATGAGATGGGATCAGCAGTGTGTGTGTGTGTGTGTGTGTGAGAGAGAGAGAGAGATGAGATGGGGCTAGCAGTGTGTGTGTGTGTGCGAGAGAGAGAGAGAGATGAGATGGGATCAGCAGTCGGTTAGTTGTCTTGCAGCGGTGGTGACATCTTCACAGCTATCAGATCACAGCAGAGTGTGACTGTGAGAGGATAACGCTATAGAGGCTGTACTGACTGTGAGAGGATAACGCTATAGAGGCTGTACTGACTGTGAGAGGATAACGCTATAGAGGCTATACTGACTGTGAGGGGATAACGCTATAGAGGCTGTACTGACTGTGAGAGGGGATAACGCTATAGAGGCTGTACTGACTGTGAGAGGGGATAACGCTATAGAGGCTGTAGTGACTGTGAGGGGATAACGCTATAGAGGCTGTACTGACTGTGAGAGGGGATAACGCTATAGAGGCTGTACTGACTGTGAGAGGGGATAACGCTATAGAGGCTGTACTGACTGAGAGGGGATAACGCTATAGAGGCTGTACTGACTGTGAGAGGGGATAACGCTATAGAGGCTGTACTGACTGTGAGGGGATAACGCTATAGAGAATGTATAACGCTATAGAGGCTGTACTGACTGTGAGAGGAGATAACGCTATAGAGGCTGTACTGACTGTGAGGGGATAACGCTATAGAGGCTGTACTGACTGTGAGAGGAGATAACGCTATAGAGGCTGTACTGACTGTCATCATCATGTCTTATCTCAGCCATCTTACAGGGTTGTTATCTGACTGATAGCGACAGAGAGAAGAGGTAAATAAATACACTAAGATACATCATTAGATTTAATCTGCCTCATTGGACCGTGGCTGGGAATCCTTTACCAATGCAATATGATGTCCCCAACATACAGTATTGTTTGTGTTTAACCACAACAGAAGATACTCATAACATCTTGTTTCAGAGAGTTTGTCTCTGTTCATTCACAACTGCAGTCATAAAGCCTCTGGGCACCGTGCTGGCTGAAATGATGGGTTCCGTGCTGGCTGAAATTATGGGCTCCGTGCTGGCTGAAATGATGGGCTCCGTGCTGGCTGAAATGATGGGCTTCGTGCTGGCTGAAATGATGGGCTTCGTGCTGGCTGAAATGATGGGCTCCGTGCTGGCTGAAATGACCACGATGTTGTTGCCCAGTTGGAGGGTTGTTAGGTGAGAATGAAGCAGATTGGAAACTCAAGGCCCGAGCCAGAATCCCATTAAGATGTTCTGTCTGAAATGGTGTCTGGACCGCAGCCCACCGGAGATGGAGAAGGAGTTCCTTTACGGTGTCGATAAGTCGTCCTCAAGCTGGAACAGATGGCTTTTTGTGTGAGTGAGCAGCGAGGGTTGTCACCTGTGTGTTTGGGTGGGATACATGAGGATAGTGTTTCTGTGTGTTTGGGTGGGATACATGAGGATAGTGTTTCTGTGTGCTTGGGTGGGATACATGAGGATAGTGCTTCTTGTGTGTTTGGGTGGGATACGTGAGGATAGTGCTTCTTGTGCGTTTGGGTGGGATACATGAGGATAGTGCTTCTTGTGTGTTTGGGTGGGATACATGAGGATAGTGCTTCTGTGTGTTGACCTTGCAGTCAACACACAGAAGAGCCACAGCTATAACTCCCTGTGGTTAACTAAAGCAGTGATGTGGATACTAAAAGGAGTCTCCCTGGGTTCTCTGCTGTGCAGCTGGCGCGTATGGAGGAGGAGCTGATAGACCGTCTTCGCAGGGAGGTGGCGAGACAGAGAGAGCTGAACGTTCTGCGACAGGAGGACAACAGGCTACGCTGGAGGACACTGTGCTTCCTCCAGCTCAACCAGCGCCTCAAAAAGTACGTACCACAGACTTTACAATATAAAAATGTTTCTCTCCAGATATGATACTGTAGTATGAATTTATGAGATAGTGAAAGGCTATCAAGGACATATACTACATTAATCCTCCCAAAGGAGATAACCTACTGGTAACCTGTTGATGCCTGGTAGTACACTCTCCTCCCACAGAAGATAACCTACTGGTAACCTGTTGATGCCTGGTAGTACAGTCTCCTCCCACAGAAGATAACCTACTGGTAACCTGTTGATGCCTGGTAGTACAGTCTCCTCCCAAAGGAGATAACCTACTGGTAACCTGTTGATACCTGGTAGTACAGTCTCCTCCCATAGGAGATAACCTACTGGTAACCTGTTGATACCTGGTAGTACAGTCTCCTCCCAAAGGAGATAACCTACTGGTAACCTGTTGATACCTGGTAGTACAGTCTCCTCCCAAAGGAGATAACCTACTGGTAACCTGTTGATGCCTGGTAGTACAGTCTCCTCCCAAAGGAGATAACCTACTGGTAACCTGTTGATGCCTGGTAGTACAGTCTCCTCCCAAAGGAGATAACCTACTGGTAACCTGTTGATACCTGGTAGTACAGTCTCCTCCCAAAGGAGATAACCTACTGGTAACCTGTTGATGCCTGGTAGTACAGTCTCCTCCCAAAGGAGATAACCTACTGGTAACCTGTTGATACCTGGTAGTACAGTCTCCTCCCAAAGGAGATAACCTACTGGTAACCTGTTGATACCTGGTAGTACAGTCTCCTCCCAAAGGAGATAACCTACTGGTAACCTGTTGATGCCTGGTAGTACAGTCTCCTCCCAAAGGAGATAACCTACTGGTAACCTGTTGATACCTGGTAGTACAGTCTCCTCCCAAAGGAGATAACCTACTGGTAACCTGTTGATGCCTGGTAGTACAGTCTCCTCCCAAAGGAGATAACCTACTGGTAACCTGTTGATGCCTGGTAGTACAGTCTCCTCCCAAAGGAGATAACCTACTGGTAACCTGTTGATACCTGGTAGTACAGTCTCCTCCCAAAGGAGATAACCTACTGGTAACCTGTTGATGCCTGGTAGTACAGTCTCCTCCCAAAGGAGATAACCTACTGGTAACCTGTTGATACCTGGTAGTACAGTCTCCTCCCAAAGGAGATAACCTACTGGTAACCTGTTGATGCCTGGTAGTACAGTCTCCTCCCAAAGGAGATAACCTACTGGTAACCTGTTGATACCTGGTAGTACAGTCTCCTCCCAAAGGAGATAACCTACTGCTAACCTGTTGATACCTGGTAGTACAGTCTCCTCCCAAAGGAGATAACCTACTGGTAACCTGTTGATACCTGGTAGTACAGTCTCCTCCCAAAGGAGATAACCTACTGCTAACCTGTTGATACCTGGTAGTACAGTTTATTCTACAGATGCTGTTTTACTGTATTTACACCATGCTGACTCTCTATGTTTTGCCAGGCCTGTTGTAACCAGCTATTACAAGAACATCCCGATGCACATCTACTGTCTCCCTATTCAGACTGTTGGAAAAGGCAACAGTAACAAGACGAAGAAGAAGAATAAGAAGTGGCAGAGATGAGAAGAAGAGGAAGTAGAATAGGAGTGCAGTCTGGGAGGATGCGTGTGACAGTTCATCGGAGGAAGAGGAAGTAGAATAGGAGTGCAGTCTGGGAGGATGCGTGTGACAGTTCATCGGTTCCACTTCCATGTACCACTGTGGGACACAGGACTATGGAATTCACAAGTCCTGCTGAACACTGCTTCTTTAACATTCTGTACTGCATTGGGGAAAAAAAGAAAGTCACAAAGAATATTTTGGATATCTATATGCTCTCTCTCCGGTATTTCTTACTTTGCCACTATACTGATATACACTGCCTTCGGAAAGCATTCAGACCCCTTCCCCCTTTTCCACATTTTGTTACGTTACATCCTTATTCTAATATGGATTAAATAAAATAAAAAAATCCTCAGTAATGTACACACAATACACCACGATGACATCACAATACACCACGATGACATCACAATACACCACAATGACATCACAATACACCACGATGACATCACAATACACCACAATGACATCACAATACACCACAATGACATCACAATACACCATAATGACATAGAGAAAACAGGTTGTTCATTATTGTGTGTGCAAATGTATAAAAATAAATAAAAAAACACCTTGTTTACATATGTATTCTGACTCTTTGCTTTGAGACTGGAAATTGAGCTCAGGTGCATCCTGTTTCCATTTATCATCCTTGAGATGTTTCCACAACTCGATTGGCGTCCACCACATTTCTGCAGCATTGAAGTTCACCGAGAACACAGTGGCCTCCATCATTCTTAAATGGAGGACGTTTGGAACCACCTAGACTCTTCCTAAAGCTGGCCGCAAATGGGGGAGAAGGGCCTTGGTCAAGGAGGTGACCAAGGACCCGATGGTCACTCTGACAGAGATCTAGAGTTCCTCTGTGGAGATGGGAGAACCTTCCAGAAGGACAACCATCTCTGCAGCACTACACCAATCAGGCCTTTATGGTAGAGAGGCCAGACTGAAGCCACTCCTCTGTAAAATACACATGACCTCTTGCTTGGAGTTTTCCAAAAGGCACCTAAGGACTCACCGACCATGAGAAACAAGATTCTCTGGTCTGATGAAACCAAGATTGAACTCTTTGGCCTGAATGCCAAGCGTCACGTCTGGAGGAAACCTGGCACCATCCCTACGGTGAAGCATAGTGGTGGCAGCAACATGCTGTGGGGATGTTTTTCAGCGTCAGGGACTGGGAGACTAGTCAGGATCGAGGTAAAGATTAATGGAGCACAGTACAGTGAGATCCTTGATGAAAACCTGCTCCAAAGCGCTCAGGACCTCAGACTGGGGCGAAGGTTCACCTTCCAACAGGACAACGACCCTAAGCCCACAGCCAAGACAGTGCAGGAGTGGCTTCGGGACAAGTCTCTGAATGCCCTTGGGTGGCCCAGCCAGAGCCCGGACTTGAACCCGATTGAACATCTTTGGAGAGACCTGAAAATAGCTGTGCAGCGAAGCTCCCCATCCAACCTGACAGAGCTTGAGAGGATCTGCAGAGAAGAATGGGAAGAACTCCCCAAATACAGGTGTACCAAGCTTGTAGCTTCATACCCAAGAAGACTCGAGTCTGTAATCGCTGCCAAAGGTTTTTCAACAAAGTTCTGAATAAAATGGAATGTTTCCATTTATTTTCTTTCTTTAAAAAAAAAAAATGTGCAAACATTTTCGCAAAAACATTTTTGCTTTGTAATTATGGGGTAATGTGTGTAGATTGATGAGGGGGGATAAACTATTTAATACATTTTAAAATAAGGCTGTAACCTAACAAAATGTGGAAGAAGTCAAAGGGGTCTGATACAGTTTTATCTTTTCGCAAAGTTTTTGTTTGTTGTGACAAATGTCCTCTGTTTGGAACCCATTACCTTATAAACTGGCTCTTATACAGAACCAAAGAAAAGTCGATTTTTTTTTAGAAAACCCCAAGCCCGTAGTCGTGTGTCAACTTCATTTCCTCCATTATGGATGAATTTGCTGCACCTCATCTTAACTTCAAGACAATTAGCGTGGGTTTATTTTCTCACAGTGGTTGCTGTCTCTCTCTAAGCTGCGTTCAATGTGATAGGTTTGGAAACATGGCACAGGGCAAGCTTGTGACTGACAGTTCGCTAATCAGACGGATAGCTCGGCTGCTCTACCTTCCACCCAACACCCATTCCTCCCTCCCTCCCTCCCTCCATCTCTCTCTCTCTCTCCCTCCTCACAGTGGAAGCCACCACTTCAAGAGTTCAAGCCAACACAGCCATGTTTAAAAAATAATAATACATGAATTAATAACTGTGTTCATTCAGCCTTGTAGAATGGAATCATTAGTCATATTTAGTTAATTACCCTGCTCCACTGTCTGCTCTGAGTGGCCATATTTGTTTTTTAAGACAATGTTCACGTACCCATACTCAGATGTTGCTGAATCCAGATCTTACACACCGCCTGGATAGATATTTTACCTATCACCTAACCACATATGTTATTGCCATCTGGTGCCCGACAGCGCAGTCGATGACGTGGCACGCAACCATTGGTTGATGCATGCAACGTCTGAGCAAGGGAACGCGACCAGTGACAGTTCCTTCTAGGTGACCGTTGGAACCAGGTGGCAGATTCTGGCAGGTTCTCATCATGCTCACGTTTCCTTCATGCTGAATGGGTTGGCTCTGGCAGAATGCATTATACACACCTGGACGAGCGTCAGTCAGTCCCTTACCGCTCCTGTCACTGGCCCATTGAGACCTGTCTTGGTCTGGAGGAGAACAGAGGATATCTAGCTATTGTAGAGCTGCCCAAACAGAAAGGTATAGGTCAACCGAAGCATAGTCTGGGTAACATCAACAGACGACCTGACCATTGACAAACAACAACAACACAAAGGACAGATTAATTAAATGAGATGAAGACTCTAGTTCCACCCGGGGAACAAAGATGTTGGCCTAAACATGCAAGAGGTGTGAATGAATGATGCAAAGTGAATTGAAAGTGGGTAACTGTCTGATATTCATTGCCCAGGGTATGCTGATGCTACAGTAACTGTACGCTCAGTACGCTGAAAGAACAGATCTGTAGTAGTTCACTTCCTTACCAACAGGGGGAAGTCAACAGAAGCACGAGCAGCAACCACCAGGTATCTCCCTCCATCTTTTGTGTATAAAAAATTAATTGAGCCATAAATCAATGAATGACACTGCACATGTAGAAACGCAACTGATCTCCATATGACATTGAAACATATGTGAGATTCATCGTGCAATATTTACCGTGACCTTGTATTTCCCATAAACGCAGACAAGATTGAATGAAATAATTGTGTTGCGGTATATGTAATGTTCTGTGCAGAAGAGGTTGAGCTATGAGTGAGTGAGCCGGAGCGGTAATAACACTGGCTCGTCTATTAACATCTCTTGTTGCCTCAAAAGAGCATTGTCTTTTATTTATAACCTGAAAACGGTCAGATTAAAAGGAGGATAAACACTGAATGGTGAGGAAAATGGTGGCTGTCTGTCAAAGCAAACAGACAATACATACAACATGGTTGGGCATCTTGCACATTAAAGTTAGTCATATCACTTCAATATAATATTAAACTATATTCCAAAATGTGATTGATTGGGGCAGTGTCTCCATATCATCATCACAATCATCATCACTTTTTATCCCATGACCCCTGCAACTGAGCATGAATTCCAATGAGCAAACTATCAAATTGTTCACTTACATGTGTATAATTTTGTCTGCAACAAATTACAAAACAGTGAGGTTCTGTGATGAAAGGGAGATGGGGGGGGGGTGAAAACAATTATTTACATTTAATGTGTCATATTTCTAATGTCATTTCATAGGCCACGTCACAATTCACGTCTTCAATGTCTATATAGATCATGCTCGGTCACGGAAGATGTTTCACGGTCTGTTTAGAGAGAAACATGAAGCGAGGGAGACGATTCTTCGGTGGCAACAGTCGCAGAAAGAGCACCCGCCCAACACGGCAACAGCTACAGGAGATGCCTTTGGAGGTTGAGGCAGGGTCAGAGGGTAAAGGCTGTATACCCAGCATCCTCGATTTTAGAGTACACAGCCATCTTGGATCTGCGAGGAGAAGAGAAATTAATGCGGTGAGTTTTTTTTCCCTCTGTTTTTTCCTTTAAAAATATCCACGATGATCCACCAGGGAAGCGTTGCATGTCAAACCGGTATTATTTTGGCACCCAGCGACCCCGGTTTGGGGGAAATTGGGCCAGTGGTCGAGGTGTAATCCGACCTTTGGCGTTATCGTTTTTGTCTGTACAAATTGAGAGCGGCAGAGAACCAAGACATTGCAGGCCCAGTCCGCACAGCAGCCCTCCCCCTCTGCTGTAGTCAAATAGTTATCCCAAGGTTTGAACATTGAGTCCTACTGATGTCTTACAAGCCAGCTGATTTCTCCTGTTTTTATGGAGGGCATTTTCATTACAGGTATAGATGGCTAAGTAACAGTTTTCAATGAGCTATTCAAGTCAAACCAACTAGCGCGTATTTTGGTTAGCTTGTTAGCCTGCTATGTTATCTCTGCTTAGCGAGCAGCTAACCTTTACAATGTTCACTGTTCAAACATCCACACATATCTAGCCTATACATGTAGTTATTGTCGCTTATCATGATGTTTTGGTTGTGTTCAGCTAACGGTACCTCGTATGATTTTTATGTCTAATTTAGTTCCAGTGTTTCTAGTTAGCCGACTTTTGCTAATCCATATAACTTAACAACCGAAGTGTTTATTCATCCAACTTTATCTAACCAGTGAATTAACTACTTCTTCCTAGTTGTCCAGTTCGAGGGGAATGTAAATCAAACGTCAGCCTAAACTCATCGTGGTCCATTGAATGTTTGCCAGTTACACCTGACTAGTTGCATGAGTTGATAGCCATAGTAGCCTGCTGGTACTTTGACACAGTAGCTATTTAAGGCAACTTCCAAGCCACGTCGTTAGCTACTCAACACACACAATACCTACACGATAATATCATGATTTCCCCCATCCCGTCAGTTCACCCAGTAGTCTCTACAATCTGAGAACAAAACATTAGCCTATGCTGTTCTTGGTCTGGAGAGAGATGACTTTTCAGGAGTAGCTACATCCTGTGGTATTACATGACCGTGTAGCTAAAGGACAAAGACTCATGACTCTCTGTTACAAGATCTACCAGCTATTTATCTGCATTGACACTCAGGGAAAGGTTTTGGTTGCAGGTGGTGATTTGGAGGTCTTGACTGAAATGAAATAGCTATTGGGAAGAATATACCTACTCTAAATGAGCAAACTTTTCTTCAGCCCAACTCTGTGTTTTTGTCCAGGATGTCCAGCTGTGGATTTAATGCATTTAGGCCCCATTCTGTTTTCATATTCCAATGAACACTCTGTTTGTTATGAATTTGGGTTGTTTGAGTCGGTCTCTATCTGTAATTTAGAAAACTGAAGACTGACAGCAATCAGAATGGTGATTGATGTGAAGTTGACACGGCCCCTGACCTCCGGTGACGCTCTCTGATTTCCTCAGTGTTAATCGGTAATGACAAAATAATAAATGTTTTTAGATCAGGGTCGAATTAAATGATTCATGCCTAAAAGGATTCAACAATATTTTTTGGGGTCTTTGTTTCTCTGATGAACTACTGCTTCCATCATTGCCCCTTTGGAAGATCGTATTTTATGACAGGAATGCGTTTTGTAAAAATAAATTGAGTCTTTTTTTTCTTCCCTCGTTAATCAATTCAACCTTCTCTAAAGGAGGCTGTTTGTTTGTTGTTCTGCTTGGCCTGTCCGCTTACTGTTTATTTTTGATTTGGCGTGAGGAGAGTGGCTTAATCTCTTTTAATCCAGAACATTTGTTGTGACCCACTGCTGGGAATAGCCTACATTTTTAACAGTGCACTAACAGTCCCCAACATTTCTCATTAGTGTAGTCCCAGATTGGCTGCTGTTGAGTGCACACAGCACAGAGAGAGGCTCAAGCATATCTGATTGTGGGTGGGGTGAGATGCAAGCAAAGAAGGCAAGAAAAGCTTCTTGTCTGCAAGCTGCTGCCCTGTGTCTGTGTGTGCGTGCCCTGGCTTCCCTGGCTGTGCAGTGGCACAACGGCTGTTGGAGCAGAGGGATCAGCAGCCACATACTGTTGTGTTCTGTCTTCAGCGACTCTAGTTCAGATGGAGTTGGATCACACATGTGTTTCTATTAAAACTCAAGCTAGTCCACAGCCCTTGTCGTCATTTCTACTGCCAAAGAACATGCAGTACCGAGGAGAGATCCAATGGGTCTTCAGGTGTCCACATTCAAGACAAATGTAAGGATACTGTAAACAGACAAAGCTGCATATCTGATGTGGAAGCCCGACAGATGTTACGTCACATATTCTGTAAGTATAAAAAGCCCCTAAACTGGTAGCCAAGGTCTATGGGTTTGTGATGGAGCCTCAGCCTCACATCATACCTGGCTCAGTAGTTAAAAACAGTTGCTGAACCACATCAATGGGAACTGCTTCTGAGGAGTTAAACCAAAGAGCTGTGCAGGCAGGCAGCAACCACAGAGAAAGGTGTGCCAGGCCGTTTGATCTGCCCTAACAGACAGACGGTGGGATTGGGATCTCTTTAGTGAATCAGTGATGTGTTTTAAGAAACATATTGGCCAAAATCCCCTCTGGAAACGCTGGAAGTAGGATAACTTGTGTTTGACGGCGGGGCTGCTGTGGGGGGGGGGGGGGGGGGGGTGCTGCTGTGGGGGCGTGAAGGTGCTGCTGTGGGGGCGTGGAGGTGCTGCTGTGGGGGGGGGGGGGGTGGAGGTGCTGCTGTGGGGGGGGTGGAGGTGCTGCTGTGGGGGGGGGGGGGTGGAGGTGCTGCTGTGGGGGGGGTGGAGGTGCTGCTGTGGGGTGGGTGGAGGTGCTGCTGTGGGGGGGGGGGTGGAGGTGCTGCTGTGGGGTGGGTGGAGGTGCTGCTTTGGGGTGGGTGGAGGTGCTGCTGTGGGGGGGTGGAGGTGCTGCTGTGGGGGGGTGGAGGTGCTGCTGCTGTGGGGGGGGGGGGGTGGAGGTGCTGCTGTGGGGTGGGTGGAGGTGCTGCTGTGGGGGGGGGTGGAGGTGCTGCTGTGGGGGGGGGTGGAGGTGCTGCTGTGGGGGGGGGGGGTGGAGGTGCTGCTGTGGGGGGGGGGGTGGAGGTGCTGCTGTGGGGGGGGGGTGGAGGTGCTGCTGTGGGGGGGGGGGTGGAGGTGCTGCTGTGGGGGGGGGGGTGGAGGTGCTGCTGTGGGGGGGGGGGGGGTGGAGGTGCTGCTGTGGGGGGGGGGGGGTGGAGGTGCTGCTGTGGGGGGGGGGGGGTGGAGGTGCTGCTGTGGGGGGGGGTGGAGGTGCTGCTGTGGGGGGGGGTGGAGGTGCTGCTGTGGGGGGGGGTGGAGGTGCTGCTGTGGGGGGGGGGGTGGGGGGGTGGAGGTGCTGCTGTGGGGGGGGGGTGGGGGGGTGGAGGTGCTGTGGGGTGGGTGGGGGCTGCTGTTGGGGCTGCTGTGGGGTGGAGGTGCTGCTGTGGCGGGGGTGGAGGTGCTGCTGTGGGGGGGTGGAGGTGCTGCTGTGGGGTGGGTGGGGGAGGATTAAGCATATTTGTTTAGAAATACGGTGCATTCAAAGTATTCAGACCCCTGGACTTTTTCCACATTTTGTTACGTTACAGCCGTATTCAAAAATGTATACAGAACCAGTCAAACGTTTGGACACCTATTTATTCAAGGGTTTTTCTTTATGTTTACTATTTTCTACATTGTAGAATAATAGCGAAGACATCAAAACTATGAAATAACACATGGAATCATGTAGTAACCAAAAAAGTGTTAAACAAATCAAAATATATTTTAGTTTCTTCAAAGTAGCCACCCTTTGCCTTGATGACAGCTTTGCGCACACTTGGCATTCTCTTAACCAGCTTCATGAGGTAGTCACCTGGAATACATTTAAATTAACAGGTGTACCTTGCTAAAAGTTAATTTGTGGAATTTCTTTCCTTAATGCGTTTGAGCCAATCAGTTGTGTTGTGACAAGGTTGGGGGGTACACAGAAGATGGCCCTATTTGGTAAAATAACAAATAAGCGAAGAGAACACATCTCAACATCAACTGTTCAGAGGCGACAGTGTGAATCAGGCCTTCATGGTTGAATTGCTGCAAAGAAAACACTACTAAAGGACACCAATAAGAAGAAGAGACTTGCTTTGGCCAAGAAACATGAGTAATGGACATTAGACCGGTGGAAATCTGTCCTTTGGGCTGATGAATCCAAATTTTGAGATTTAAACAGGACAATTACCCAAGACATCGCCAGGCAGTCTAAGGGCTATTTGACCAAGAAGGAGAGTGATGGAGTGCTGCATCAGATGACCTGGCCTCCACAATTTTCCAACCTCAACCCAATTGAGATGGTTTGGGATGAGTTGGACCGCAGAGGGAAGGAAAAGCAGCCAACAAGTGCTCGGAATATGTGGGAACTCCTTCAACACTGTTGGAAAATCATTCCAGGTTAAGCTGGTTGAGAGAATGCCAAGAGTTTCCAAAGCTGTCAATGCAAAGGTTGGCTTCTTTGAAGAATCTCAAACAGATATATTTTGTTTTGTTTAACACTGATGCCAGCGGAGCGCTACCTTGCCGACTGCATTGTGCCCGCTGTAAAGTTTGGTGGAGGAATAATGATTTGGGGCTGTTCATGGTTCGGGCTTGACCCATTAGTTCCAGTGAAAGGAAATCTTAACACTACAGCATGCAATGACATTCTAGACGATTCTGTGCTTCCAACTTTGTGGCAACAATTTGGGGAAGGCCCAAAGAAATGCTTTGTCGAGATTGATGTGGAAGAACTTGACTGTCCTGCACAGAGCCCTGACCTCACAACCCCACTGAACACCTTTGGGATGAATTGGACCGTCGACTGGAGGCTAGGCCTAATCACCCAACATCAGTGCCTGACCTCTAGTGGAAAGCCTTCCCAGAAGAGTGGAGGCTGTTATAGCAGCGATGGGAATGAGATGTTCGACCTGCAGGTGTCCACACACTCTTGTTCATGTGTACCTTCATGCACCACTTGGGGCTGGATGTTAAACCAAATATATATTACCAGAAAATATTAAGTCACAGGACTCCTAATCAACACCAACCAGGAAAGAGCACTACAACTGAATACTGAAGAATAGTGTAGCTTGTTGTAGCAGCATCCCCATTACCTCTGTGCAGAGCCATAAACAAGGGGTGTACAGTGCACTACCATTGTTAGTGTGTCAATCAACCGGCGGCGCGTGTCTTGAGCTGCCTCCCTGGCAGGAGCTGTGCTTCAGTGAACCCTGACCGAAGGAACGGGCCTCCTGTCACACAGCCAAATGGGGCAATTTAACCAGACCCTGTATATAGGTGTCATAGTCATCAGTGTCAATGAGATACAGAGCAGGGCAGAGCAGGGCACGTCAGGGCAGAGCAGGGCACGTCAGGGCAGAGCAGGGCACGTCAGGGCAGAGCAGGGCACGACAGGACAGGACAGAGCAGGGCACGTCAGGACAGGACAGAGCAGGGCACGTCAGGACAGGACAGAGCAGGGCACGTCAGGACAGGGCAGAGCAGGGCACGTCAGGGCAGAGCAGGGCACGTCAGGGCAGAGCAGGGCACGACAGGACAGGACAGAGCAGGGCACGACAGGACAGAGCAGGGCACGTCAGGACAGGACAGAGCAGGGCACGTCAGGACAGGACAGAGCAGGGCACGACAGGGCAGGGCACGTCAGGACAGAGCAGGGCAGGACAGAGCAGGGCACGACAGAGCAGAGCAGGACAGAGCAGGGTACGACAGCCTCAGGACTACCTGACATGATGACACCATTTCATACTGCTCTCGCACCGGATTCACAACACCATTTCATACTGCTCTCGCACCGGATTCACAACACCATTTCATACTGCTCTCGCACCAGATTCACCACTCCTGTGTGTTGCCCACATAACTAGAATGTAGGGTTGTCAGGATACCACTATTGCCATCCTCAGAGGAAACAAAACATGAAGCAGACTCTGTTTACTGAGGAAAGCAGTCCTGATGTTGAAAGGGGAGACCTAGTCAGTTGAGGACAACAGTCCTGATGTTGAAAGGGGAGACCTAGTCAGTTGAGGACAACAGTCCTGATGTTGAAAGGGGAGACCTAGTCAGTTGAGGACAACAGTCCTGATGTTGAAAGGGGAGACCTAGTCAGTTGAGGACAACAGTCCTGATGTTGAAAGGGGAGACCTAGTCAGTTGAGGACAACAGTCCTGATGTTGAAAGGGGAGACCTAGTCAGTTGAGGACAACAGTCCTGATGTTGAAAGGGGAGACCTAGTCAGTTGACGACTTAATCCACATCGTCGCTGCCTGGGGAGCAGTTGTTGTTGAGGGTAACTGCCCTGCTCAACGACAGAACGGCAGATTTGTCCACCTTGCCGGCTCGAGGATTCAAACCAATGCTCTTAACCGCTCTTAACCGCTGGGCTACCTGCCTCCCCGTGACGAGCAGCCGTTATGGTGTCACCCAGAACCACCTTGGGTTTCTGATTGGTGTTCTTTTTGCCGTGGAAGACCAGGCATTGTTTTGTCACGGTGCTGGTACTCGTTACAACCCTACTGGAATGAGATGCTATTTCTTTGGTGTAGTGACCAATGCATTGCTTTGTTCTTCTGTTTCTATCTCTTGACAATAGAGATGACCACACTACACTACTCTACCCTGTCTTTAACTACTCTCTCTAAAACCCCTCTGACCACACTACACTACTCTACCCTGTCTTTAACTACTCTCTCTAAAACCCCTCTGACCACACTACTCTACCCTGTCTTTAACTACTCTCTCTAAAACCCCTCTGACCACACTACTCTTCCCTGTCTTTAACTACTCTCTCTAAAACCCCCCTGACCACACTACTCTTCCCTGTCTTTAACTACTCTCTCTAAAACCCCTCTGACCACACTACTCTTCCCTGTCTTTAACTACTCTCTCTAAAACCCCTCTGACCACACTACACTACTCTACCCTGTCTTTAACTACTCTCTCTAAAACCCCTCTGACTACACTACTCTACCCTGTCTTTAACTACTCTCTCTAAAACCCCTCTGACCACACTACACTACTCTACCCTGTCTTTAACTACTCTCTCTAAAACCCCTCTGACCACACTACTCTTCCCTGTCTTTAACTACTCTCTCTAAAACCCCTCTGACCACACTACTCTTCCCTGTCTTTAACTACTCTCTCTAAAACCCCTCTGACTACACTACTCTACCCTGTCTTTAACTACTCTCTCTAAAACCCCCCTGACCACACTACTCTACCCTGTCTTTAACTACTCTCTCTAAAACCCCTCTGACCACACTACTCTTCCCTGTCTTTAACTACTCTCTCTAAAACCCCCCTGACCACACTACTCTTCCCTGTCTTTAACTACTCTCTCTAAAACCCCTCTGACCACACTACTCTACCCTGTCTTTAACTACTCTCTCTAAAACCCCTCTGACTACACTACTCTGTCTTTAACTACTCTCTCTAAAACCCCCCTGACCACACTACTCTACCCTGTCTTAACTACTCTCTCTAAAACCCCTCTGACCACACTACTCTTCCCTGTCTTTAACTACTCTCTCTAAAACCCCTCTGACCACACTACTCTACCCTGTCTTTAACTACTCTCTCTAAAACCCCCCTGACCACACTACTCTACCCTGTCTTAACTACTCTCTCTAAAACCCCTCTGACCACACTACTCTTCCCTGTCTTTAACTACTCTCTCTAAAACCCCCCTGACCACACTACTCTTCCCTGTCTTTAACTACTCTCTCTAAAACCCCTCTGACCACACTACTCTTCCCTGTCTTTAACTACTCTCTCTAAAACCCCTCTGACCACACTACTCTTCCCTGTCTTTAACTACTCTCTCTAAAACCCCTCTGACCACACTACACTACTCTACCCTGTCTTTAACTACTCTCTCTAAAACCCCTCTGACCACACTACTCTACCCTGTCTTTAACTACTCTCTCTAAAACCCCTCTGACTACACTACTCTACCCTGTCTTTAACTACTCTCTCTAAAACCCCTCTGACCACACTACTCTTCCCTGTCTTTAACTACTCTCTCTAAAACCCCTCTGACCACACTACTCTTCCCTGTCTTTAACTACTCTCTCTAAAACCCCTCTGACCACACTACACTACTCTACCCTGTCTTTAACTACTCTCTCTAAAACCCCTCTGACCACACTACTCTTCCCTGTCTTTAACTACTCTCTCTAAAACCCCTCTGACCACACTACACTACTCTACCCTGTCTTTAACTACTCTCTCTAAAACCCCTCTGACCACACTACTCTTCCCTGTCTTTAACTACTCTCTCTAAAACCCCTCTGACCACACTACACTACTCTACCCTGTCTTTAACTACTCTCTCTAAAACCCCTCTGACCACACTACACTACTCTACCCTGTCTTTAACTACTCTCTCTAAAACCCCTCTGACCACACTACACTACTCTACCCTGTCTTTAACTACTCTCTCTAAAACCCCTCTGACCACACTACTCTTCCCTGTCTTTAACTACTCTCTCTAAAACCCCTCTGACCACACTACTCTACCCTGTCTTTAACTACTCTCTCTAAAACCCCTCTGACCACACTACTCTACCCTGTCTTTAACTACTCTCTCTAAAACCCCCCTGACCACACTACTCTACCCTGTCTTAACTACTCTCTCTAAAACCCCTCTGACCACACTACTCTACCCTGTCTTTAACTACTCTCTCTAAAACCCCCCTGACCACACTACTGCCTTCCCTGTCTTTAACTACTCTCTCTAAAACCCCTCTGACCACACTACTCTTCCCTGTCTTTAACTACTCTCTCTAAAACCCCTCTGACCACACTACACTACTCTACCCTGTCTTTAACTACTCTCTCTAAAACCCCTCTGACCACACTACTCTTCCCTGTCTTTAACTACTCTCTCTAAAACCCCTCTGACCACACTACTCTACCCTGTCTTTAACTACTCTCTCTAAAACCCCTCTGACCACACTACTCTTCCCTGTCTTTAACTACTCTCTCTAAAACCCCTCTGTCCACACTACTCTTCCCTGTCCTATCTACTCTCTCTAAAACCCCTCTGACCACACTACTCTTCCCTGTCTTTAACTACTCTCTCTAAAACCCCTCTGACCACACTACTCTTCCCTGTCTTTAACTACTCTCTCTAAAACCCCTCTGACCACACTACTCTTCCCTGTCTTTCACTACTCTCTCTAAAACCCCTCTGACCACACTACTCTTCCCTGTCTTTAACTACTCTCTCTCTAACCCCTCTGACCACACTACTCTTCCCTGTCTTTAACTACTCTCTCTAAAACCCCTCTGACCACACTACTCTACCCTGTCTTTAACTACTCTCTCTAAAACCCCTCTGACCACACTACTCTACCCTGTCTTTAACTACTCTCTCTAAAACCCCTCTGACCACACTACTCTACCCTGTCTTTAACTACTCTCTCTAAAACCCCTCTGACCACACTACTCTTCCCTGTCTTGAACTACTCTCTCTAAAACCCTTCTGACCACACTACTCTTTCCTGTCTTTAACTACTCTCTCTAAAACCCCCTGACCACACTACTCTACCCTGTCTTTAACTACTCTCTCTAAAACCCCTCTGACCACACTACTCTACCCTGTCTTTAACTACTCTCTCTAAAACCCCTCTGACCACACTACTCTACCCTGTCTTTAACTACTCTTTCTAAAACCCCTCTGGAAGTCTCTGACCACACTACTCTACCCTGTCTTTAACTACTCTCTCTAAAACCCCTCTGGAAGTCTCTGACCGCCTCATTTCCCCCCGTCTCGACGAGGAACCGCCTCATTTCCCCCCGTCTCGACGAGGAGCCGCCTCATTTCCCCCCGTCTCGACGAGGAGCCGCCTCATTTCCCCCCGTCTCGACGAGGAGCCGCCTCATTTCCCCCCGTCTCGACGAGGAGCCGCCTCATTTCCCCCCGTCTCGACGAGGAGCCGCCTCATTTCCCCCCGTCTCGACGAGGAGCCGCCTCATTTCCCCCCGTCTCGACGAGGAGCCGCCTCATTTCCCCCCGTCTCGACGAGGAGCCGCCTCATTTCCCCCCGTCTCGACGAGGAGCCGCCTCATTTCCCCCCGTCTCGACGAGGAGCCGCCTCATTTCCCCCCGTCTCGACGAGGAGCCGCCTCATTTCCCCCCGTCTCGACGAGGAGCCGCCTCATTTCCCCCCGTCTCGACGAGGAGCCGCCTCATTTCCCCCCGTCTCGACGAGGAGCCGCCTCATTTCCCCCCGTCTCGACGAGGAGCCGCCTCATTTCCCCCCGTCTCGACGAGGAGCCGCCTCATTTCCCCCCGTCTCGACGAGGAGCCGCCTCATTTCCCCCCGTCTCGACGAGGAGCCGCCTCATTTCCCCCCGTCTCGACGAGGAGCCGCCTCATTTCCCCCCGTCTCGACGAGGAGCCGCCTCATTTCCCCCCGTCTCGACGAGGAGCCGCCTCATTTCCCCCCGTCTCGACGAGGAGCCGCCTCATTTCCCCCCGTCTCGACGAGGAGCCGCCTCATTTCCCCCCGTCTCGACGAGGAGCCGCCTCATTTCCCCCCGTCTCGACGAGGAGCCGCCTCATTTCCCCCCGTCTCGACGAGGAGCCGCCTCATTTCCCCCCGTCTCGACGAGGAGCCGCCTCATTTCCCCCCGTCTCGACGAGGAGCCGCCTCATTTCCCCCCGTCTCGACGAGGAGCCGCCTCATTTCCCCCCGTCTCGACGAGGAGCCGCCTCATTTCCCCCCGTCTCGACGAGGAGCCGCCTCATTTCCCCCCGTCTCGACGAGGAGCCGCCTCATTTCCCCCCGTCTCGACGAGGAGCCGCCTCATTTCCCCCCGTCTCGACGAGGAGCCGCCTCATTTCCCCCCGTCTCGACGAGGAGCCGCCTCATTTCCCCCGTCTCGACGAGGAGCGGACTCATTTCCCCCGTCTCGACGAGGAGCGGACTCATTTCCCCCGTCTCGACGAGGAGCGGACTCATTTCCCCCGTCTTGACGAGGAGCGGACTCATTTCCCCCGTCTCGACGAGGAGCGGACTCATTTCCCCCGTCTCGACGAGGAGCGGACTCATTTCCCCCGTCTCGACGAGGAGCCGCCTCATTTCTCCCCGTCTCGACGAGGAGCCGCCTCATTTCTCCCCGTCTCGACGAGGAGCCGCCTCATTTCTCCCCGTCTCGACGAGGAGCCGCCTCATTTCTCCCCGTCTCGACGAGGAGCCGCCTCATTTCTCCCCGTCTCGACGAGGAGCCGCCTCATTTCTCCCCGTCTCGACGAGGAGCCGCCTCATTTCTCCCCGTCTCGACGAGGAGCCGCCTCATTTCTCCCCGTCTCGACGAGGAGCCGCCTCATTTCTCCCCGTCTCGACGAGGAGCCGCCTCATTTGACGAGGAGCCGCCTCATTTGACGAGGAGCCGCCTCATTTGACGAGGAGCCGCCTCATTTGACGAGGAGCGGCCTCATTTCCCCCGTCTTGATGATTTTTATTTCTTTCCAGATCAAAATGTACCAAGGAAATGATGTCATTAACATGATGTAACTAGGCTGGCTACTGCGTCATTTTCTCTTTTATTTGTGACTAATCCTTCTGTTGTGATCTCGTATCCATCTGAGGCATAACAGAGGAACTGGTTGGGCTAAGCCCATTTTAGTCGGGAAAAACACATGGGAAATGGGTCACATTAGTATTCAATGCAGTACAGATACTGATTGGCTAGCTTCTCACAGAATCTCGTTAATCTGCTTCCTTAGCTGATACGCCGACTGTATCCCAAAATGCACCCTATTCCGTACGTCGTGCACTACTTTTAACCAGAGCCCACAAGCCCTGGTCTAAAGTAGTGCATTATACAGGGTGCAGGTTGCCATTTGGGATTGCTAAGTAGACTTACTGTGGCTGGGTTTGGACAGGATGCTACACAGCTCGGTCGATCTTGTCAAGAAGTAACGGTGCCCGTCCAAGGCCTTGCAGAATTTGGGACGTGATAAACTATGTTGCCCGGAAGCAGAGAGTAGCTCTTATCAGGTCAGCAAGTTAATGAGTGACACTGACATGTCAGTCCTCTCTCTTAATGTGAAGATCAAGGTCAGATATCTCTTAGTGCATGTATCCTCCACTACTTTGACTTTCTATTACAAACCAACTCTGTTCTGATCATTTACTAAGAGATGGTTTAGTCTAACTAGTCACTCAGATAGTGAGCTTAAATAATCTAACCTTCAGGGCATTCATTGTTTATCACAAAAACATGACATTTTAGGTTTTGTACAACAGCTGGTCTTATAGGTCACCTCTACTACTAGACTAGTCAGGTGGTCTATACCTCTACTACTAGACTACAGTCAGGTGGTCTATACCTCCTCTACTGCTAGACTACAGTCAGGTGGTCTATACCTCCTCTACTACAGTCAGGTGGTCTATACCTCCTCTACTACAGTCAGGTGGTCTATAGGTCACCACACTGTCTCCCATTGACACATCACATATGCATCTCTTCTAGACTGCAGACACTTTATGAACTGATGGGGTTCTATTGCATGTTGTTGCTTTCCAGAGCTGCACATGAAAAACCACCACTTAACCTACATCTGCAGGCTCGGTGTATCTAACTGTGTTGGCTGGCCTCTAACAGAATTAAGAGTTTATAGCTGTACTACTAGTCTGAGTTGTAGTCTGACTCTGTTTATTAACCCCTGTATCCCCTCCTCTGTCAAGCTGTGCCATTGATACCCACTAGACTAGAGCCTCCAGTAGCCAGATGGGTAGGAGAGGAAAGGAGATCCAAAATGGAGGCCCAGTGGAGAGGTTTTGGCCCTGCCTGGAGTGGAGGTAATGGGACTGTGCTGCTGATGCCCACTAGATTAGAGCCTGCAGCCACCAGCTGGATAGGTGACTGGTGAGAATTAGATCCAAAATGGCGTCCCAGTGGGAAGGTGTGGGCCCTGCCTGGAGTGGAGGTAATGGGACTGTGCCGCTGATGCCCACTAGATTAGAGCCTGCAGCCACCAGCTGGATAGGTGACTGGTGAGAATTAGATCCAAAATGGCGTCCCAGTGGGAAGGTGTGGGCCCTGCCTGGAGTGGAGGTAATGGGACTGTGCCGCTGATGCCCACTAGATTAGAGCCTGCAGCCACCAGCTGGATAGGTGACTGGTGAGAATTAGATCCAAAATGGCGTCCCAGTGGGAAGGTGTGAGCCCTGCCTGGAGTGGAGGTAATGGACTTGAGTGCTGCACCTGGCTCCAGAGCTGTTAGGTGGGCGCTGGGGCACGGCGGTTAAACTACTGCTGCTGAGTAGGAGGGAGGAAACCCAGCTGTCTGAATGGGTTTGCAGAACATCACAATGCCACCCTGCCAGCTCTATAACTCTGGCTGCAGCACAGGAGGCTGCTGAGGGGAGGATGGCTCATAATAATGGCTGGAATAGAGTGAATGGTATCGGACACATGCATTCCATGAGCTCATGAGTTTCATACCTTTCCGTTTATTCTGTTCCAGCCGTTACTATGAGCCGTCCTCCCTAATGAAGGCGCCACCAGCCTCCTGTGAGCTGCATACTGGTGTTCTGAAAGGGATCAATAAGAAGCAGGAAGTCGTCATGTTTCCCAGTGATCTAGCCCTGAAAGAGCAGGGTATGATGAGAGGAAGTCATGTTTCCCAGTGATCTAGCCCTGAAAGAGCAGGGTATGATGAGAGGAAGTCATGTTTCCCAGTGATCTAGCCCTGAAAGAGCAGGGTATGATGAGAGGAAGTCATGTTTCCCAGTGATCTAGCCCTGATAGAGCAGGGTATGATGAGAGGAAGTCATGTTTCCCAGGGATCTAGCCCTGAAAGAGCAGGGTATGATGAGAGGAAGTCATGTTCCTCAGTGATCTAGCCCTGAAAGAGCAGGGTATGATGAGAGGAAGTCATCATGATTCCCAGTGATCTAGCCCTGATAGAGCAGGGTATGATGAGAGGAAGTCGTCATGTTTCCCAGTGATCTAGCCCTGAAAGAGCAGGGTATGATGAGAGGAAGTCATCATGATTCCCAGTGATCTAGCCCTGATAGAGCAGGGTATGATGAGAGGAAGTCATGTTTCCCAGTGATCTAGCCCTGAAAGAGCAGGGTATGATGAGAGGAAGTCGTCATGTTTCCCAGTGATCTAGCCCTGAAAGAGCAGGGTATGATGAGAGGAAGTCATGTTTCCCAGTGATCTAGCCCTGAAAGAGCAGGGTATGATGAGAGGAAGTCATCATGTTTCCCAGTGATCTAGCCCTGAAAGAGCAGGGTATGATGAGAGGAAGTCATGTTTCCCAGTGATCTAGCCCTGAAAGAGCAGGGTATGATGAGAGGAAGTCATGTTTCCCAGTGATCTAGCCCTGAAAGAGCAGGGTATGATGAGAGGAAGTCATGATTCCCAGTGATCTAGCCCTGAAAGAGCAGGGTATGATGAGAGGAAGTCATCATGTTTCCCAGTGATCTAGCCCTGAAAGAGCAGGGTATGATGAGAGGAAGTCATGTTTCCCAGTGATCTAGCCCTGAAAGAGCAGGGTATGATGAGAGGAAGTCATGATTCCCAGTGATCTAGCCCTGAAAGAGCAGGGTATGATGAGAGGAAGTCGTCATGTTTCCCAGTGATCTAGCCCTGAAAGAGCAGGGTATGATGAGAGGAAGTCATGTTTCCCAGGGATCTAGCCCTGAAAGAGCAGGGTATGATGAGAGGAAGTCATGTTTCCCAGTGATCTAGCCCTGAAAGAGCAGGGTATGATGAGAGGAAGTCATGATTCCCAGTGATCTAGCCCTGAAAGAGCAGGGTATGATGAGAGGAAGTCATCATGTTTCCCAGTGATCTAGCCCTGAAAGAGCAGGGTATGATAAGAGGAAGTCTCTCACGACGAGAGAAGTTGGAGCTGAATACAAGCAGCCTCTAAATTCACCTCCTGTTCCACCAAGGGGTTGATGAATGGACACCGTTGGTCAACTGAGAGTTCTTTAGTCCAGCAGTCTCCTGTTTTGGAGTTTATTTTTCACGTCCTCTATGTTTTTACACATGTTACGGTGTTGGGAGTTAGTTATAACCAAGTTATTAATGTGGTTATGACAGGCTATAGGTCAGTCCCTATTGGTCACATGCATGCGACGTTTACATGTGTCACGTAAAGAGAGCAAGGTTTGAGGGAATAGGGCATGTATATCCTAAACAAATGAGGGATTTCTGTAGTGAAGTGTTTCAGTCAAGGGGGTAAAAACAAGTGAGAAACTAGACATGTCTTATGCTGCAGCTTCAGCACCACGGACAGCGGCAATCACACTGTTGGTGTTTCTGTGGTCGCTGCAGGAGGAGAGAGAGACACGCGCCCGGCCCGGCCCAAATCAGTTTCCATCTGGCTCCCTCTGGAGTCATCTGTCTTCCATAAACAGTCCTCTTAAAGCAGCTCCGTGCCCACTGGTTGGCTGGCTTAAAGCAGCTCAGTGCCCACTGGTTGGCTGGCTTAAAGCAGCTCCTTGCTCACTGATTGGCTTGCTTAAAGCAGCTCAGTGCCCACTGGTTGGCTGGCTTAAAGCAGCTCGGTGCTCACTGGTTGGCTTGCTTAAAGCAGCTCGGTGCTCACTGGTTGGCTTGCTTAAAGCAGCTCGGTGCCCACTGGTTGGCTTGCTTAAAGCAGCTCCGTGCCCACTGGTTGGCTTGTTTAAAGCAGCTCCGTGTCCACTGGTTGGCTTGCTTAAAGCAGCTCGGTGCTCACTGGTTGGCTTGCTTTAAGCAGCTCCGTGCCCACTGGTTGGCTTGTTTAAAGCAGCTCCGTGTCCACTGGTTGGCTGGCTTAAAGCAGCTCCGTGCTCACTGGTTGGCTTGCTTTAAGCAGCTCCGTGTCCACTGGTTGGCTTGTTTAAAGCAGCTCCGTGTCCACTGGTTGGCTGGCTTAAAGCAGCTCGGTGCTCACTGATTGGCTGGCTTAAAGCAGCTCCGTGCCCACTGGTTGGCTTGTTTAAAGCAGCTCCGTGTCCACTGGTTGGCTGGCTTAAAGCAGCTCCGTGCTCACTGGTTGGCTTGCTTTAAGCAGCTCCGTGTCCACTGGTTGGCTTGTTTAAAGCAGCTCCGTGTCCACTGGTTGGCTGGCTTAAAGCAGCTCGGTGCTCACTGGTTGGCTGGCTTAAAGCAGCTCCGTGCCCACTGGTTGGCTTGCTTTTGTTTGGCCCCCTAAGTTTTCTGAACCAATAAAAATGAACCTTTAAAATGATATATTTTTTTAATGTTCATCGTTGGACCTTCAGACTGTAAAAACACCAAGTGATTTTAATTGAGTAAAGCTGTTCCCAGGTATTCCCAGGCATGATAGAGACACGTGATCAGATACAATTTAATCAAGGTTTGAAATGATTGTTTTAGTCATAGTGTCTGATTTGTTCTTCTTGTGGTCAATTTCCAGTCTACGAATGATTTGTCATGATGTTCCCGACCGTCCGTTCCAGAAAAGATCGTCCCGTTGAAGATCCCTTCAATAAGATGTATTTTCCATGTATAAAAACACAAGTTTTAACATTTCTACCAGTCGAAAGAACAGATGACTCTGTCTGTTTAACCTCCCGGTGGGGTGACCTGTCTGTTTAACCTCCCGGTGGGGTGACCTGTCTGTTTAACCTCCCGGTGGGGTGACCTGTCTGTTTAACCTCCCGGTGGGGTGACCTGTCTGTTTAACCTCCCGGTGGGGTGACCTGTCTGTTTAACCTCCCGGTGGGGTGACCTGTCCTGTTTAACCTCCCGGTGGGGTGACCTGTCTGTTTAACCTCCCGGTGGGGTGACCTGTCCTGTTTAACCTCCCCGTGGGGTGACCTGTCCTGTTTAACCTCCCGGTGGGGTGACCTGTCTGTTTAACCTCCCGTTGGGGTGACCTGTCTGTTTAACCTCCCGGTGGGGTGACCTGTCTGTTTAACCTCCCGGTGGGGTGACCTGTCCTGTTTAACCTCCCGGTGGGGTGACCTGTCTGTTTAACCTCCCGGTGGGGTGACCTGTCCTGTTTAACCTCCCCGTGGGGTGACCTGTCTGTTTAACCTCCCGGTGGGGTGACCTGTCCTGTTTAACCTCCCGGTGGGGTGACCTGTCCTGTTTAACCTCCCGGTGGGGTGACCTGTCCTGTTTAACCTCCCGGTGGGGTGACCTGTCCTGTTTAACCTCCCGGTGGGGTGACCTGTCTGTTTAACCTCCCGGTGGGGTGACCTGTCTGTTTAACCTCCCGGTGGGGTGACGTGTCCTGTTTAACCTCCCGGTGGGGTGACGTGTCCTGTTTAACCTCCCGGTGGGGTGACGTGTCCTGTTTAACCTCCCGGTGGGGTGACGTGTCCTGTTTAACCTCCCGGTGGGGTGACCTGTCTGTTTAACCTCCCGGTGGGGTGACCTGTCTGTTTTAACCTCCCGGTGGGGTGACCTGTCTGTTTAACCTCCCGGTGGGGTGACCTGTCCTGTTTAACCTCCCGGTGGGGTGACCTGTCTGTTTAACCTCCCGGGTGGGGTGACCTGTCCTGTTTAACCTCCCGGGTGGGGTGACCTGTCCTGTTTAACCTCCCGGTGGGGTGACGTGTCCTGTTTAACCTCCCGGTGGGGTGACGTGTCCTGTTTAACCTCCCGGTGGGGTGACGTGTCCTGTTTAACCTCCCGGTGGGGTGACGTGTCCTGTTTAACCTCCCGGTGGGGTGACGTGTCCTGTTTAACCTCCCGGTGGGGTGACGTGTCCTGTTTAACCTCCCGGTGGGGTGACGTGTCCTGTTTAACCTCCCGGTGGGGTGACGTGTCCTGTTTAACCTCCCGGTGGGGTGACCTGTCTGTTTAACCTCCCGGTGGGGTGACCTGTCCGTTTTCATCAGACTGATCCAGATGCCCCTCGGATCCATGTCTGTCTGATTCCAGTGGGAGGATAAGACGTTCCTTTTGTCCTCCCAGCATGGCCTTCTCTAGTATTCTACTCTTGACAGAGAGCCAGACTGGACTGTAGTGTATTGGCTGTGAGTGGGGCACTTCTGATTCCTGACACTTAATCAGTAAGTGCTTCTGGCGTCCATCTTGATTTATCTCCAGCTAAATGGTGGGACATCAGTCTTTCTGTCAGGACTGGAGGTGAGGTGTTTGGTATTATTCTGTTCCCTCCTCCACTGTCTTTCTTCTCCTCCTCCACTGCCTCTCTTCTCCTCCTCCACTGTCTCTCTTCTCCTCCTCCACTGCCTCTCTTCTCCTCCTCCACTGCCTCTCTTCTCCTCCTCCACTGCCTCTCTTCTCCTCCTCCACTGCCTCTCTTCTCCTCCTCCACTGCCTCTCTTCTCCTCCCCCACGGCATCTTCTCCTCCCCCACGGCATCTTCTCCTCCTCCACGGCATCTTCTCCTCCTCCACGGCCTCTTCTCCTCCTCCACGGCCTCTTCTCCTCCTCCACGGCCTCTTCTCCTCCTCCACGGCCTCTTCTCCTCCTCCACGGCCTCTTCTCCTCCTCCACGGCCTCTTCTCCTCCTCCACGGCCTCTTCTCCTCCTCCACGGCCTCTTCTCCTCCTCCACGGCCTCTTCTCCTCCTCCACGGCCTCTTCTCCTCCTCCACGGCCTCTTCTCCTCCTCCACGGCCTCTTCTCCTCCTCCACGGCCTCTTCTCCTCCTCCACGGCCTCTTCTCCTCCTCCACGGCCTCTTCCCCTCCTCCACGGCCTCTTCTCCTCCTCCACGGCCTCTTCTCCTCCTCCTCGGCCTCTTCTCCTCCTCCACGGCCTCTTCTCCTCCTCCACGGCCTCTTCTCCTCCTCCACGGCCTCTTCTCCTCCTCCACGGCCTCTTCTCCTCCTCCACGGCCTCTTCTCCTCCTCCACGGCCTCTTCTCCTCCTCCACGGCCTCTTCTCCTCCTCCACGGCCTCTTCTCCTCCTCCACGGCCTCTCTTCTCCTCCTCCACGGCCTCTCTCCTCCACTGCTTCTCCTCCACTGCTTCTCCTCCACTGCTTCTCCTCCACTGCTTCTCTCCTCCTCCTCCACTGCTTCTCTTCTCCTCCTCCTCCACTGCTTCTCTTCTCCTCCTCCTCCGCTTCTCACCCCACCGGGAGGTTAAATGTAGACCGAGTCATCTGTTCTTTCGACTGGTAGAAATGTTAAAACTTGTGTTTTTATACATGGAAAATACATCTTATTGAAGGGATCTTCAACGGGACGATCTTTTCTGGCAGGGAGGGAAGGAGGGAGGCGGGCAGGGAGGGAGGGAAGGAGGCGGGCAGGGAGGGAGGGAAGGAAGGAGGGAGGCTGGGAGGGAGGGAAGGAGGGAGGCGGGCAGGGAGGGAGGGAGGGAGGGAAGGAGGGAGGCGGGCAGGGAGGGAGGGAAGGAGGGAGGCGGGCAGGGAGGGAGGGAGGCGGGCGGGGAGGGAGGCAGGCAGGCAGGCAGGCAGGCAAGGAGGGAGGCGGGCGCCGTGGCGGGCAGGGAGGGTAGGAGGGAGGCGGGCAGGGAGGGAAGGAAGGAGGGAGGCGGGCGCCGTGGCGGGCAGGGAGGGTAGGAGGGAGGCGGGCAGGAAGGGAAGGAGGGAGGCGGGTGCCGAGGCGGGCAGGGAGTCCCAGCTGCTCTGAGGAAGATGCCCACTTCACACACTGACTCCCAGGTGCCCATCTCTCTCACAGGGACCAGGCTCTTATGTATAAAATTGCAGGTGGTGGTTTTGAACGAGGCTGAAGAAGAACAGATATATGAAGAATAGGTGACACTGTTATTACAGTATTATTGCCGATGAGTTTTGTTTTGTTACAGATGCTGTCAGGCCATGTTAGGTGTATTTCATAACCTATAGAGGTTTCTAAACATGACTCCTACTTTCTGAACTGATACACATCAATCCGCCTATATAAGACCTTGTGTTGGTTCCATAACTGACTGCTCCGTGTAGGAAGCAGCTGAAGACTGAGACATCAGCCACCCCCGCATCCATCTGCCTGACTCTGGGCCCCATTGTGGACATTGCACTCAATGCTCTCTGAATCTACCAACTTCAGTCTGATGTTTCCCTTAACAGCCAGAACCAAACTGTTTAGAAAATCCATCTAAAGCCGTGAACTCTTCTATACACAAAGCCTATTCCCTCTCCATCAGTACTGCCTTCAGCGGTACCAGTAGGGTTATCAAATGGTACTAGTCTGTGTAATAGTGTGAGGTGTTCCCAGGCTTATATTTGGCTGTTGTGTGAAACCGACACCAGGCAGGAAGGAAGGCAGAGAGGTTTCCTGCTGGGTTTGTTGTTGACCTGGATAACCTGCTGAACAGAACTGTTGGTTGGTAGCAGGCAGCAGCACCATTAGAATTGGAATCACAAGAATGGACATTCAACTCAATGGGTGGGTGATGGCGGATTGACTTGCAATCCCCCCTTATCAGTCTACACACACAACCCCATCATGACAAAGCAAAAACAAATGTTTGCCCATTTTATTTAAAAATGATAATAAAAAGACAAATGTACCATATTTTTCAGACTCAGTAATTTGTTGAAGCAGCGATTTACAGCCTCAAGTCTTATTGGGTATGACGCTACAAGCTTGGCACACCTGTATTTGGGGAGTTTCCCCCCGTTCTTCTCTGCAGATCCTCTCAAGCTCTGTCAGGTTGGATGGGGAGCATCGCTGCACAGCTATTTTCAAGTCTCTCCAGAGATGTTCAAGTCCGGGCTTGAACCATCCATCCTTTACCCCCCTACTCCTTAATGTCCTGATGACTGGTCTACATCTAGTCACCATCCTTTACCCCCCTACTCCTTAATGTCCTGATGACTGGTCTACATCTAGTCAGTATCCTTTACCCCCCTACTCCGTAATGTCCTGATGACTGGTCTACATCTAGTCACCATCCTTTACCCCCCCTACTCCTTAATGTCCTGATGACTGGTCTTCATCTAGTCACCATCCTTTACCCCCCTACTCCTTAATGTCCCGATGACTGGTCTTCATCTAGTCACCATCCTTTACCCCCCCCTACTCCTTAATGTCCCGATGACTGGTCTACATCTAGTCACCATCCTTTACCCCCCCTACTCCTTAATGTCCTGATGACTGGTCTACATCTAGTCACCATCCTTTACCCCCCCTACTCCTTAATGTCCTGATGACTGGTCTACATCTAGTCACCATCCTTTACCCCCCCTACTCCTTAATGTCCTGATGACTGGTCTTCATCTAGTCACCATCCTTTACCCCCCTACTCCTTAATGTCCCGATGACTGGTCTTCATCTAGTCACCATCCTTTACCCCCCCTACTCCTTAATGTCCTGATGACTGGTCTACATCTAGTCACCATCCTTTACCCCCCCCTACTCCTTAATGTCCTGATGACTGGTCTACATCTAGTCACCACCATCCTTTACCCCCCCTACTCCTTAATGTCCTGATGACTGGTCTACATCTAGTCACCATCCTTTACCCCCCCTACTCCTTAATGTCCTGATGACTGGTCTACATCTAGTCACCATCCTTTACCCCCCCTACTCCTTAATGTCCTGATGACTGGTCTACATCTAGTCACCATCCTTTACCCCCCCTACTCCTTAATGTCCTGATGACTGGTCTACATCTAGTCACCATCCTTTACCCCCCCTACTCCTTAATGTCCTGATGACTGGTCTACATCTAGTCACCATCCTTTACCCCCCCTACTCCTTAATGTCCTGATGACTGGTCTACATCTAGTCACCATCCTTTACCCCCCCTACTCCTTAATGTCCTGATGACTGGTCTACATCTAGTCACCACCATCCTTTACCCCCCCTACTCCTTAATGTCCTGATGACTGGTCTACATCTAGTCACCATCCTTTACCCCCCCTACTCCTTAATGTCCTGATGACTGGTCTTCATCCAGTCACCATCCTTTACCCCCCCTACTCCTTAATGTCCTGATGACTGGTCTACATCTAGTCACCATCCTTTACCCCCCCTACTCCTTAATGTCCTGATGACTGGTCACCATCCTTTACCCCCCCTACTCCTTAATGTCCTGATGACTGGTCTACATCTAGTCACCATCATCCTTTACCCCCCCTACTCCTTAATGTCCTGATGACTGGTCACCATCTAGTCACCATCCTTTACCCCCCCCTACTCCTTAATGTCCTGATGACTGGTCACCATCCTTTACCCCCCCTACTCCTTAATGTCCTGATGACTGGTCTTCATCTAGTCACCATCCTTTACCCCCCCTACTCCTTAATGTCCTGATGACTGGTCTACATCTAGTCACCATCCTTTACCCCCCCTACTCCTTAATGTCCTGATTACTGGTCTTCATCTAGTTACCATCCTTTACCCCCCCTACTCCTTCATGTCCTGATGACTGGTCTTCATCTAGTCACCACCATCCTTTACCCCCCCTACTCCTTAATGTCCCGATGACTGGTCTACATCTAGTCACCATCCTTTACCCCCCCTACTCCTTAATGTCCTGATTACTGGTCTACATCTAGTCACCATCCTTTACCCCCCCTACTCCTTAATGTCCTGATGACTGGTCACCATCCTTTACCCCCCCTACTCCTTAATGTCCTGATGACTGGTCTACATCTAGTCACCATCCTTTACCCCCCCTACTCCTTAATGTCCTGATGACTGGTCTTCATCCAGTCACCATCCTTTACCCCCCCTACTCCTTAATGTCCTGATGACTGGTCTACATCTAGTCACCATCCTTTACCCCCCCTACTCCTTAATGTCCTGATGACTGGTCACCATCCTTTACCCCCCCTACTCCTTAATGTCCTGATGACTGGTCTTTATCTAGTCACCATCCTTTACCCCCCCTACTCCTTAATGTCCTGATGACTGGTCTACATCTAGTCACCATCCTTTACCCCCCTACTCCTTAATGTCCTGATGACTGGTCTACATCTAGTCACCATCCTTTACCCCCCCTACTCCTTAATGTCCTGATGACTGGTCTACATCTAGTCACCATCCTTTACCCCCCCTACTCCTTAATGTCCTGATGACTGGTCTACATCTAGTCACCATCCTTTACCCCCCCTACTCCTTAATGTCCTGATGACTGGTCTACATCTAGTCACCATCCTTTACCCCCCCTACTCCTTAATGTCCTGATGACTGGTCTACATCTAGTCACCACCATCCTTTACCCCCCCTACTCCTTAATGTCCTGATGACTGGTCTACATCTAGTCACCATCCTTTACCCCCCCTACTCCTTAATGTCCTGATGACTGGTCTTCATCCAGTCACCATCCTTTACCCCCCCTACTCCTTAATGTCCTGATGACTGGTCTTCATCTAGTCACCATCCTTTACCCCCCCTACTCCTTAATGTCCTGATGACTGGTCTTCATCTAGTCACCATCCTTTACCCCCCCTACTCCTTAATGTCCTGATGACTGGTCACCATCTAGTCACCATCCTTTACCCCCCCTACTCCTTAATGTCCTGATTACTGGTCACCATCCTTTACCCCCCCTACTCCTTAATGTCCTGATGACTGGTCTACATCTAGTCACCATCCTTTACCCCCCCTACTCCTTAATGTCCTGATGACTGGTCTTCATCTAGTCACCATCCTTTACCCCCCCTACTCCTTAATGTCCTGATGACTGGTCTTCATCTAGTCACCATCCTTTACCCCCCCTACTCCTTAATGTCCTGATTACTGGTCTACATCTAGTCACCATCCTTTACCCCCCTTACTCCTTAATGTCCTGATGACTGGTCACCATCCTTTACCCCCCCTACTCCTTAATGTCCTGATGACTGGTCTACATCTAGTCACCATCCTTTACCCCCCCCTACTCCTTAATGTCCTGATGACTGGTCTACATCTAGTCACCATCCTTTACCCCCCCTACTCCTTAATGTCCTGATGACTGGTCTTCATCTAGTCACCATCCTTTACCCCCCCCTACTCCTTAATGTCCCGATGACTGGTCTACATCTAGTCACCATCCTTTACCCCCCCTACTCCTTAATGTCCTGATGACTGGTCTACATCTAGTCACCATCCTTTACCCCCCCTACTCCTTAATGTCCTGATTACTGGTCTTCATCTAGTTACCATCCTTTACCCCCCCTACTCCTTAATGTCCTGATGACTGGTCTTCATCTAGTCACCACCATCCTTTACCCCCCCTACTCCTTAATGTCCCGATGACTGGTCTACATCTAGTCACCATCCTTTACCCCCCCTACTCCTTAATGTCCTGATTACTGGTCTACATCTAGTCACCATCCTTTACCCCCCCTACTCCTTAATGTCCTGATGACTGGTCACCATCCTTTACCCCCCCTACTCCTTAATGTCCTGATGACTGGTCTTTATCTAGTCACCATCCTTTACCCCCCTACTCCTTAATGTCCTGATGACTGGTCTTCATCTAGTCACCATCCTTTACCCCCCCTACTCCTTAATGTCCTGATGACTGGTCTTCATCTAGTCACCATCCTTTACCCCCCCTACTCCTTAATGTCCTGATGACTGGTCTTCATCTAGTCACCATCCTTTACCCCCCTACTCCTTAATGTCCTGATGACTGGTCTTCATCTAGTCACCATCCTTTACCCCCCCTACTCCTTAATGTCCTGATGACTGGTCTTCATCTAGTCACCATCCTTTACCCCCCCTACTCCTTAATGTCCTGATGACTGGTCTAGATCTAGTCACCATCCTTTACCCCCCTACTCCTTAATGTCCTGATGACTGGTCTACATCTAGTCACCATCCTTTACCCCCCCCCCCTACTCCTTAATGTCCTGATGACTGGTCACCATCCTTTACCCCCCCTACTCCTTAATGTCCTGATGACTGGTCTACATCTAGTCACCATCCTTTACCCCCCCTACTCCTTAATGTCCTGATGACTGGTCTACATCTGCCGGGGCGGCAGGGTAGCCTAGTGGTTAGAGCGTTGGACTAGTAACCGGAAGGTTGCGAGTTCAAAACCCCCGAGCTGACAAGGTACAAATCTGTCGTTCTGCCCCTGAACAGGCAGTTAACCCACTGTTCCCAGGCCGTCATTGAAAATAAGAATTTGTTCTTAACTGACTTGCCTGGTTAAATAAAGGTAAAATAAATAAAAAAAATTAAAAAAATCTAGTCACCATCCTTTATCCTCCCTACTCCTTAATGTCCTGATGACTGGTCTTCATCTAGTCACCACCACACATACAGGGTGTCATGACCAGATGCTTGTCCCCGCCCCCCAACAATGGGATTTGTCCCCGCCCCCCCCAACAATGGGATTTGTCCCCGCCCCCCCCCAACAATGGGATTTGTCCCCGCCCCCCCAACAATGGGATTTGTCCACAGCAGGCTCTCAAGCGCCTGCCTATTCCTCTCTTTGGATTGGTGGGTACATCTTGTTATTTGAATGCGTTTTTGGGGGCAGATATGTTTGTGAAAATGTTATTTTTAGGCCAATAAAAAGGCAGTTATTTGAAAGTCGGTCCGTTATGTCTAGTTTCAGACATCCTGGAGTGTCATACGCTCCTGATGAACTCAGAGTAGCTGTGCTGTGAGACTAATGGAAATGGCCTAGTCGGTGCATTTAGAGCGCCTTGGTGAGAGTCTGGGAAGGTTTTTCATATTGGGGTAAGTTCATAACACAGGCTGTTGGTAGCTGGTGTGGGAGATAAATAGTTAGGCCATTCGTGTTCCTTCAGAGGGTGGACCATGTTGTTTTGGGTCGTTCCTAATGGATTATTCCTTTATTTTGTGTGGGAATGCTGGATTTTGACCGTGTACAATAGTTTACTCAATAGGCCTACAGCTGGTTTTCAAACATCCTCTCAAGGTCGTCCAGCAGCCTACTGTATTCCACAATGTCCTTGGCCTGGATTTTTCTGTTCTCTTCAACAACCCCAATGTTGAGCTTTGTTTCGTGCTCTTGCTGGGCCTCATCCCTCTCAGTTAGTTAGCCTAGCCAACGGTCTTGTTGGTGGTGACTTGGTCAATGTTGAGCTTTGTTTCATGCTCTTGCTGGGCCTCATCCCTCTCAGTTAGTTAGCCTAGCCAACGGTCTTGTTGGTGGTGACTTGGGCAATGTTGAGCTTTGTTTCATGCTCTTGCTGGGCCTCATCCTTCTCAGTTAGTTAGCCTAGCCAACGGTCTTGTTGGTGGTGACTTGGTCAATGTTGAGCTTTGTTTCATGCTCTTGCTGGGCCTCATCCCTCTCAGTTAGTTAGCCTAGCCAACGGTCTTGGGCCTAAACTGTAACATGGGTCCGACATGTCTAGTTTGTGCTGCAAAGCTAGATGGAGAATTTTTGCTTCAACAAGGGAAATGTAGAAAACATATTTTCAAAATACAACATGAAGGCATCTGGGAAGTCAAAGATACTGCATCCGGGCCTACGTTTAGGCTGGTTGTTTTTTTGGCCAGCTAGTTATTAAAACACTTTAAAAATATCACTATTCAGCGACACTTTACATAATCCTAAACTAAGGAGAGTGACGTTGCACCAAACACTTTATCTGCTAAAAGCTAATACTATTAGATGAGCAGTGTGTGTGTGTGAGGGTTGATACTCTGTGCTTTCATGATAGACGAGCCTCTTCCACAGGAGCCATGTGTTTTTAGGAAGATAAGACAACCTGACCTCACTGAAGCTGGCTGCACTAGTAGGTCAGGTCAGCTGTTGTCAACAAACCAGCTAATCCAACTCCTATGATCAATGACTTCCACTGCTCAGCTATGTGACCAACCAGGACATGGAGTTCACCCCTACCCCTGGCTCCTATTGGCAAGGACTTTGACAGGGAGGAGGGGCTTATGGCCAGCTCCAGACTGTGATTGGCTATCACTCGTTGTCAGTCACCCCGTTGTCATAAACCAGTGGTCCTCAACCTTTCCCAGTCAAAAAGCCAAGATCTAAGATATTAAATATACAATAAAAATTTACTTAAAAAATTTACCATTAACCTCCTAAAAAATTGTTCTTTAGGAATGAGGTTGGTGCAGTATTCCTAATACATTATCACAGCATATTCACTATATGCCTGGCCTGACAATCTTGTTCTTCTCAAGCCATATTATATTTCAAAACACAACAGTTGGTGTAGCAGTAGCTCGGCAGAGCTGAGCGTATCATGACAACACAACAGTTGGTGTAGCAGTAGCTCGGCAGAGCTGAGTGTATCATGACGACACAACAGTTGGTGTAGCAGTCGCTCGGCAGAGCTGAGCGTATCATGACAACACAACAGTTGGTGTAGCAGTCGCTCGGCAGAGCTGAGCGTATCATGACAACACAACAGTTGGTGTAGCAGTAGCTCGGCAGAGCTGAGCGTATCATGACAACACAACAGTTGGTGTAGCAGTAGCTCGGCAGAGCTGAGCGTATCATGACAACACAACAGTTGGTGTAGCAGTCGCTCGGCAGAGCTGAGCGTATCATGACAACACAACAGTTGGTGTAGCAGTAGCTCGGCAGAGCTGAGCGTATCATGACAACACAACAGTTGGTGTAGCAGTAGCTCGGCAGAGCTGAGCGTATCATGACAACACAACAGTTGGTGTAGCAGTAGCTCGGCAGAGCTGAGCGTATCATGACAACACAACAGTTGGTGTAGCAGTCGCTCGGCAGAGCTGAGCGTATCATGACAACACAACAGTTGGTGTAGCAGTAGCTCGGCAGAGCTGAGCGTATCATGGCAACACAACAGTTGGTGTAGCAGTAGCTCGGCAGAGCTGAGCGTATCATGGCAACACAACAGTTGGTGTAGCAGTAGCTCGGCAGAGCTGAGCGTATCATGACGACACAACAGTTGGTGTAGCAGTAGCTCGGCAGAGCTGAGCGTATCATGGCAACACAACAGTTGGTGTAGCAGTAGCTCGGCAGAGCTGAGCGTATCATGGCAACACAACAGTTGGTGTAGCAGTTGCTCGGCAGAGCTGAGCGTATCATGACGACACAACAGTTGGTGTAGCAGTTGCTCGGCAGAGCTGAGCGTATCATGACGACAACAGTTGGTGTAGCAGTAGCTCGGCAGAGCTGAGCGTATCATGGCAACACAACAGTTGGTGTAGCAGTAGCTCGGCAGAGCTGAGCGTATCATGGCAACACAACAGTTGGTGTAGCAGTAGCTCGGCAGAGCTGAGCGTATCATGGCAACACAACAGTTGGTGTAGCAGTAGCTCGGCAGAGCTGAGCGTATCATGGCAACACAACAGTTGGTGTAGCAGTTGCTCGGCAGAGCTGGGCGTATCATGACAACACAACAGTTGGTGTAGCAGTTGCTCGGCAGAGCTGAGCGTATCATGACAACACAACAGTTGGTGTAGCAGTAGCTCGGCAGAGCTGAGCGTATCATGACAACACAACAGTTGGTGTAGCAGTCGCTCGGCAGAGCTGAGCGTATCATGGCAACACAACAGTTGGTGTAGCAGTTGCTCGGCAGAGCTGAGCGTATCATGACAACACAACAGTTGGTGTAGCAGTTGCTCGGCAGAGCTGAGCGTATCATGGCAACACAACAGTTGGTGTAGCAGTTGCTCGGCAGAGCTGGGCGTATCATGACAACACAACAGTTGGTGTAGCAGTTGCTCGGCAGAGCTGAGCGTATCATGACAACACAACAGTTGGTGTAGCAGTCGCTCGGCAGAGCTGAGCGTATCATGACGTCCGTGATCTTCAGGTTGTCCGACTTGGACGACCGTTCAAAAAATATTTTTCCCAGTCAGATCTCGTCCTTCCCAGTTGTCTTGAACACATTGAAGTCTGAGATTTCCGAGTTCTCAGTTGTTTTGAACACATTAGTCTCAGCAGAGAGAGAGAGAGAGAGAGCAGCAGAGGAGGATCCCTGCTCTGGTTTTCCTTTCCTCCGGTGAGTCCGACCAGAGAGGAGGGGATACACTGTCTTACACGTGGAACTTGAGTCACACTGCATCTGTCATGCACAAATTCATGACCAGAGAAAGTGAGATTCCTTGATATTAAAATAGACGAGCTGCTAATAATAAGAAAAAGGAAGGGCTGTCGATACACACGGCTACTCATTCATTTCAGCTGCAGGGTGAGTGGAAGTCGGGAGAAGAGCTTTTATGTTCTGTAATACTGTTGAATATTAACTTTAACATGAAGTCATAAAAACAGCAGCTCTTTGCTGTATTCTTTGACAGTCTCTTTATGGTCATGGTTTTAAAAGGTATGAAATCTCACGTAGGCTAGTATCAAACGTTGCTGTGGAAGATGTCGGCATGGTGATTTTTGAGCTATCCGATTGGCCAGTGCAGCGGGTCCACTTGATTTAGCCACAGATCTCCCAGTCCGCCGGGTAGGACGAGTTTGTGTTTTTAGACAAATGAAATGGTTGAACATGGGAACACTTGGCCTATCAGGTGCTCAGGGCTTCTGAATCAAGTGCACCCACCGCCGACAGGGCTTCAGAATCAAGTGCACCCACCGCCAACAGGGCTTCTGAATCAAGTGCACCCACCGCCAACAGGGCTTCTGAATCAAGTGCACCCACCGCCAACAGGGCTTCTGAAACTAGTGCACCCACCGCCAACAGGGCTTCTGAAACTAGTGCACCCACTGCCAACAGGGCTTCTGAAACTAGTGCACCCATCGCCAACAGGGCTTCTGAATCAAGTGCACCTACTGCCAACAGGGCTTCTGAATCAAGTGCACCCACCGCCAACAGGGCTTCTGAAACTAGTGCACCCACCGCCAACAGGGCTTCTGAAACTAGTGCACCCATCGCCAACAGGGCTTCTGAATCAAGTGCACCCACCGCCAACAGGGCTTCTGAATCTAGTGCACCCACCGCCAACAGGGCTTCTGAATCAAGTGCACCCACCACCAACAGGGCTTCTGAATCTAGTGCGCCCACCCCCAACATGGCTTCTGAATCTAGTGCGCCCACCCCCAACATGGCTTCTGAATCAAGTGCGCCCACCGCCAACATGGCTTCTGAATCGAGTGCGCCCACCCCCAACATGGCTTCTGAATCAAGTGCGCCCACCGCCAACAGGGCTTCTGAATCGAGTGCGCCCACCCCCAACATGGCTTCTGAATCGAGTGCGCCCACCCCCAACATGGCTTCTGAATCGAGTGCGCCCACCCCCAACATGGCTTCTGAATCTAGTGCGCCCACCCCCAACATGGCTTCTGAATCTAGTGCGCCCACCGCCAACAGGGCTTCTGAATCGAGTGCGCCCACCGCCAACAGGGCTTCAGAATCTAGTGCGCCCACCGTCAACAGGGCAACACAAATAATAATATAAATGTAGCTCATGCCTTCATCTTTGTCTTTTGTCCAGAAATGTTTGGTGATCGACTAGGAATGCCTTGTGGATGGCGATCGACCAGTTGGTGACCTGTGTCCTAAACGCTTTCCTCCTTTCCTCCCCTCTTACAGGTGACTAACAGCATGTTTAGTGCTACCAGAAAGAGGTTTGTAGAGGGGGTGGAGAGTGACTACCCCGACGACACTGTGTATTATGGCCAGACATCCATGTTCCCTCATCCATCAGACAAAGACGTAAGTGATGCTACCAGCATGTTACAACCTTTGACCCCCTATTATGCGGTGACTGATTCGTCAGTTGTCACTTAGTCAGTAAAACCCGTAGAGGTTGAATCCAGACTCCTTGGCTCTCTGTGGTCTGGATTCATGTGGGGGTGAACGGCTTCGTTGGAGTCATCTAAGCTTATGTTTCTGTTGCTATGACATTATTTTCAAAGCTGATCTTTTGGCGTTTCTGCTTTTCCTCAGTAAAGGTTTGGTTAAATGTGTGTCTGGTCGGGTGGTTTATAGGGAAGTGGACATGACTCATTCACTCTTAGTTACAGTGAATAGAGAGGAGTCACATGGTGACATTACTACATCCAGATATGGAACATCCTAACAGTGGTCTCTACGAGATGAACTCCTCTGAATCCTGGGCCTGCAATGTAACTGATCACATAGAGACCAGGTTAGATTTAAGCCTTCTGTCTAGACAGGATGACATCTAGAACAGGATGACATCTAGAACAGGATGACATCTAACCCGGTGTATCTAGACAGGGTGACATCTAACCTGGGCTATCGAGACAGGATATCCATAGAGAAGAGCAGAACAAGGCATTCATAACCCAGGTCTCAGAGTTCAATAGAGCCTTCACTCTGCATGTGTTCCAAATGGCACCCTATTCCCTATATAGTGCACTACTTTTGACCAGGGCTCCTATTAAAGGAGAATATGGAACTCAGGGGATAGGGTGTAATTTGGGACACAACCTCTGCCTGGGACTGCTTCCATTTGTTAATCAGAGGCCACATTGGAGCCGTTGGTGCCAAAGACCCGGGCAGGCCACCTTGATCTGGTGCCTGAAGAGTTTTCCTTCAGTTCTCTGGGAATGGAGGGGGGAATACAATCAGGTATGTGTCCCAAATGGACCCCTATTCCCTATGTAGTGCACTACCCTGTGGGCCCTGGTCAAAAAGTAGGGTGTTTATATAGTAAATAGATTGCCTTTTCAGAAGATGCCCAGGATGAACCATGTTGGTTAGTTGACACGTGTGTGGGAAGGAACAATGGACCTACAGTGTTCTCTGGGACCAGAGACGGGGCAGACAGCCAGGGACATAAAACCCTCAGTTAACAAGCATCTCTGTGTGCTGTGATCATCTCAGAGGTTCCCTTCATAATGATGGCTTCCCCTCCACCCTGTTAGTCAGACAAACATACAGGAAGGAGTCAGGAGAAGGCTCAGGAAATATGCTGACAGTCTCTTTGTCAAGTCTTTACCCCCAGTTCCTCCGGTCCTCTCTCCTGGCTAAGTTATGGAGAGCCTCAGATCTTCTCCTCCAGCCTGTTAGTCAGACAAACATACAGGAGTCAGGAGAAGGCTCAGGAAATATGCTGACAGTCTCTTTGTCAAGTCTTTACCCCCAGTTCCTCCGGTCCTCTCTCCTGGCCAAGTTATGGAGAGCCTCAGATCTTCCCCTCCAGCCTGTTAGTCAGACAGACAAACATACAGGAGTCAGGAGAAGGCTCAGGAAATATGCTGACAGTCTCTTTGTCAAGTCTTTACCCCCAGTTCCTCCGGTCCTCTCTCCTGGCTAAGTTATGGAGAGCCTCAGATCTTCTCCTCCAGTGCTGTTTGATAAGTAGCGAGGAGATGTTTTTTGAGAAAGGTTCTTGAGTCTGAGCACCTGTCATCATGTTCCCAGTCCCACAACAACAGACGTTGTTGTCAGTTGTGCCCACTACTCCAAGGCTACGGTCCCTCCCTGAGAAGAACCGACTGGACCCAACTCTGTGGGACGCAGAAGACTGACTGGAGCCCAACTCTGTGGGAGGCAGACTGACTGGAGCCCAACTCTGTGGGAGGCAGACTGACTGGAGCCCAACTCTGTGGGAGGCAGACTGACTGGAGCCCAACTCTGTGGGAGGCAGACTGACTGGGCCCAACTCTGTGGGAGGCAGACCGACTGGGCCCAACTCTGTGGGAGGCAGACCGACTGGGCCCAACTCTGTGGGAGGCAGACTGACTGGGCTCTACTGAACCTAGAGAGAGCATCTGTCCTGAAACCTGACCCGTCTGATAACAGCTCTACTGAACCTAGAGAGAGAGCATCTGTCCTGAAACCTGTCTGATAACAGCTCTACTGAACCTAGAGAGATCATCTGTCCTGAAACCTGTCTGATAACAGCTCTACTGAACCTAGAGAGAGATCATCTGTCCTGAAACCTGTCTGATAACAGCTCTACTGAACCTAGAGAGAGATCATCTGTCCTGAAACCTGTCTGATAACAGCTCTACTGAACCTAGAGAGAGATCATCTGTCCTGAAACCTGTCTGATAACAGCTCTACTGAACCTAGAGAGAGATCATCTGTCCTGAAACCAGACCTGTCTGATAACAGCTCTACTGAACCTAGAGAGAGATCATCTGTCCTGAAACCAGACCGGTCTGATAACAGCTCTACTGAACCTAACAGCTCTGCTGACTGGTGCTTCTCTATTGGATAGTTTAGACTCCCAGGACTTTAAAGAACTTCTAACCAGCTCCTGGTAAGCAGACACATCTGATGGGCATCTAAACTCTCTGTACAAGGAGCTTCTTAGCAGAGCAGTAGTGAAACTGGGAAGGGACTCTGACATCTAAAGGGTTATTTTGTTGCCAGCTAAACTGGACTCTGCTAGTGGGTGTGATGATAAATGTGTGTTATAACCTCAACGCTGTGATCACCTCTCATTTAGACGAGTGCTGAGGACATCATCATGTAATATACAGTTTAGCAGACAGCTTTGTGTCAGTCGTGCCTGCATACATGTTAACGTAAGGGTGGTCTCGGGAATCCAATCCTCAAAGATGTGCAGCTCAGATTGGACTAGGTTCTGGTCCCTTCATACCAGTACAGTGAGTAGGACACTTTGGTAGAAAGGATAACGAGATGGTCTGAGCCCAACCTCAGAGCGGGTCCAAGTCCTAAGTCCAGCCCAGAAACGTCCCTCGGGTCAGAGGTAACGGGCCGTGCTGATGGAATGTGACGCCAGCCTGCTCTGGGTTCTATAGGTGGGACAGGATTCCGGAGTTCTTGGGTTCAAGGAGCAGGTAGCAGGGCTCGGTTTAGTCCAGTCTGGAAGAATTCAGACAACTTCTCGTAGTCTGCTGTGACATACTGCTTCTAGTCAGAGGATGGATTTGTCTCAATATTATCCTCTCATCACACATTTGGTTCATATTTTTTTTACACACTTGTGTTCTGTGCTAAAGATATTCTCTCGCTGTGGGGTATAATTCACACCATTTGCATATTTCATGTGCTTAAGCAAATGACACCAGTTAATGCTGGTTCTGTTTCAGACCGTCATGTTTCTCAACGTTGTTTTCCTTGTCCCCTTTTAGACTGAACCAGAGAACTAAACACTGATCACATGATGCACTGACAGGCTTGTCTCATTTAGACTGAACCAGAGAACTAAACACTGATCACATGATGAACTGACAGGCTTGTTTCATTTAGACTGAACCAGAGAACTAAAAACTGATCACATGATGAACTGACAGGCTTGTCTCATTTAGACTGAACCAGAGAACTAAACACTGATCACGCGATGAACTGACAGGCTTGTCTCATTTAGACTGAACCAGAGAACTAAAAACTGATCACATGAACTGACAGGCTTGTCTCATTTAGACTGAACCAGAGAACTAAACAGTGATCACATGATGAACTGACAGGCTTGTCTCATTTAGACTGAACCAGAGAACTAAACACTGATCACATGAACTGACAGGCTTGTCTCATTTAGACTGAACCAGAGAACTAAACACTGATCACATGATGCACTGACAGGCTTGTCTCATTTAGACTGAACCAGAGAACTAAACACTGATCACATGATGAACTGACAGGCTTGTCTCATTTAGACTGAACCAGAGAACTAAACACTGATCACATGATGCACTGACAGGCTTGTCTCATTTAGACTGAACCAGAGAACTAAACACTGATCACATGATGAACTGACAGGCTTGTCTCATTTAGACTGAACCAGAGAACTAAACACTGATCACATGATGAACTGACAGGCTTGTCTCATTTAGACTGAACCAGAGAACTAAAAACTGATCACATGAACTGACAGGCTTGTCTCATTTAGACTGAACCAGAGAACTAAACACTGATCACATGATGAACTGACAGGCTTGTCTCATTTAGACTGAACCAGAGAACTAAACACTGATCACATGATGCACTGACAGGCTTGTCTCATTTAGACTGAACCAGAGAACCAAACACTGATCACATGATGAACTGACAGGCTTGTCTCATTTAGACTGAACCAGAGAACTAAACACTGATCACATGATGAACTGACAGGCTTGTCTCATTTAGACTGAAACAGAGAACTAAACACTGATCACATGATGCACTGACAGGCTTGTCTCATTTAGACTGAACCAGATAACTAAAAACTGATCACATGATGAACTGACAGGCTTGTCTCATTTAGACTGAACCAGAGAACTAAAAACTGATCACATGAACTGACAGGCTTGTCTCATTTAGACTGAACCAGAGAACTAAACACTGATCACATGATGAACTGACAGGCTTGTCTCATTTAGACTGAACCAGAGAACTAAACACTGATCACATGATGCACTGACAGGCTTGTCTCATTTAGACTGAACCAGAGAACTAAACACTGATCACATGATGAACTGACAGGCTTGTCTCATTTAGACTGAACCAGAGAACTAAAAACTGATCACATGAACTGACAGGCTTGTCTCATTTAGACTGAACCAGAGAACTAAACACTGATCACATGATGAACTGACAGGCTTGTCTCATTTAGACTGAACCAGAGAACTAAACACTGATCACATGATGCACTGACAGGCTTGTCTCATTTAGACTGAACCAGAGAACCAAACACTGATCACATGATGAACTGACAGGCTTGTCTCATTTAGACTGAACCAGAGAACTAAACACTGATCACATGATGAACTGACAGGCTTGTCTCATTTAGACTGAAACAGAGAACTAAACACTGATCACATGATGCACTGACAGGCTTGTCTCATTTAGACTGAACCAGATAACTAAAAACTGATCACATGATGAACTGACAGGCTTGTCTCATTTAGACTGAACCAGAGAACTAAAAACTGATCACATGAACTGACAGGCTTGTCTCATTTAGACTGAACCAGAGAACTAAACACTGATCACATGATGAACTGACAGGCTTGTCTCATTTAGACTGAACCAGAGAACTAAACACTGATCACATGATGCACTGACAGGCTTGTCTCATTTAGACTGAACCAGAGAACTAAACACTGATCACATGATGTACTGACAGGCTTGTCTCATTTAGACTGAACCAGAGAACTAAACACTGATCACATGATGCACTGACAGGCTTGTCTCATTTAGACTGAACCAGAGAACTAAACACTGATCACATGATGAACTGACAGGCTTGTTTCATTTGGACTGAACCAGAGAACTAAACACTGATCACATGATGAACTGACAGGCTGGTCTCATTTTTAGATTAAAAGGAACAACAACATAAGTAGTGAAACAGTGTAAAGCCCCATCATTTTGGAAATTAAACATTTCATTATTGTCACTTTCTCTGCTCCTGAAGTTGGTCGCTTTTCCTGATGACTGACAACCATATACACCTTTACCTGATGACAGTTAACCATATACACCTTTTTACCTGATGACAGCTAACCATATACACCTTTACCTGATGACAGCCAACCATATACATCCTTACCTGATGACTGATGACAGCCAACCATATACAGCTTTACCTGATGACTGATGACGGCTAACCATATACAGCTTTACCTGATGACTGATGACGGCTAACCATATACACCTTTACCTGATGACTGATGACAGCCAACCATATACAGCTTTACCTGATGACAGCTAACCATATACACCTTTACCTGATGACAGCTAACCATATACACCTTTACCTGATGACAGCTAACCATATACACCTTTACCTGATGACAGCCAACCATATACATCTTTACCTGATGACTGATGACAGCCAACCATATACAGCTTTACCTGATGACAGCCAACCATGTACAGCTTTACCTGATGACAGCCAACCATATACATCCTTACCTGATGACTGATGACAGCCAACCATATACAGCTTTACCTGATGACTGATGACGGCTAACTATATACACCTTTACCTGATGACTGATGACGGCTAACCATATACACCTTTACCTGATGACTGATGACAGCCAACCATATACATCCTTACCTGATGACTGATGACAGCCAACCATATACAGCTTTACCTGATGACTGATGACGGCTAACCATATACAGCTTTACCTGATGACTGATGACGGCTAACCATATACACCTTTACCTGATGACTGATGACAGCCAACCATATACAGCTTTACCTGATGACTGATGACGGCTAACCATATACACCTTTACCTGATGACGGCTAACCATATACACCTTTACCTGATGACAGCCAACCATATACATCTTTACCTGATGACTGATGACAGCCAACCATATACAGCTTTACCTGATGACAGCCAACCATATACACCTTTACCTGATGACTGATGACAGCCAACCATATACAGCTTTACCTGATGACTGATGACAGCCAACCATATACAGCTTTACCTGATGACTGATGACAGCCAACCATATACAGCTTTACCTGATGACAGCCAACCATATACAGCTTTGCCTGATGACAGCCAACCATATACAGCTTTGCCTGATGACAGCCAACCATATACAGCTTTGCCTGATGACAGCCAACCATATACAGCTTTGCCTGATGACAGCCAACCATATACAGCTTTGCCTGATGACAGCCAACCATATACAGCTTTGCCTGATGACTGATGACAGCCAACCATATACAGCTTTACCTGATGACAGCCAACCATATACAGCTTTACCTGATGACTGATGACGGCTAACCATATACAGCTTTGCCTGATGACAGCCAACCATATACAGCTTTGCCTGATGACAGCCAACCATATACAGCTTTACCTGATGACAGCCAACCATATACAGCTTTACCTGATGACAGCCAACCATATACAGCGTTGCCTGATGACAGCCAACCATATACAGCTTTGCCTGATGACAGCCAACCATATACAGCTTTGCCTGATGACAGCTAACCATATACAGCTTTGCCTGATGACAGCCAACCATATACAGCTTTGCCTGATGACAGCCAACCATATACAGCTTTGCCTGATGACAGCCAACCATATACAGCTTTGCCTGATGACAGCTAACCATATACAGCTTTGCCTGATGACAGCCAGCCATATACAGCTTTGCCTGATGACAGCCAACCATATTACAGCTTTGCCTGATGACAGCCAACCATATACAGCTTTGCCTGATGACAGCCAACCATATACAGCTTTGCCTGATGACAGCTAACCATATACAGCTTTGCCTGATGACAGCCAACCATATACAGCTTTGCCTGATGACAGCCAACCATATACAGCTTTGCCTGATGACAGCTAACCATATACAGCTTTGCCTGATGACAGCTAACCATATTACAGCTTTGCCTGATGACAGCTAACCATATTACAGCTTTGCCTGATGACAGCTAACCATATTACAGCTTTGCCTGATGACAGCCAACCATATACAGCTTTGCCTGATGACAGCCAACCATATACAGCTTTGCCTGATGACAGCTAACCATATACAGCTTTGCCTGATGACAGCTAACCATATTACAGCTTTGCCTGATGACAGCTAACCATATTACAGCTTTGCCTGATGACAGCTAACCATATTACAGCTTTGCCTGATGACAGCTAACCATATTACAGCTTTGCCTGATGACAGCTAACCATATACAGCTTTGCCTGATGACAGCTAACCATATTACAGCTTTGCCTGATGACAGCTAACCATATTACAGCTTTGCCTGATGACAGCTAACCATATTACAGCTTTGCCTGATGACAGCTAACCATATTACAGCTTTGCCTGATGACAGCTAACCATATACAGCTTTGCCTGATGACAGCTAACCATATTACAGCTTTGCCTGATGACAGCTAACCATATTACAGCTTTGCCTGATGACAGCTAACCATGCCGTATACACTGAACAAAAATAAATGCAACATGAAACTATTTCCAAAATATTTCTGACGTTACAATTCATAAAACCAGTCAATTGAAAATAAATTCATCGGGTCCTAATCTATGGATTTCACATGACGGAGAATAGATATTCATCTGGGCATAATTACCATAAATAATAGTTAGGGGCCTGGATCAGAGAAGCAGGCAGTATATCTGGTGTGACCAGCGTTTTCTCCATGCAGCACAACACATCAGGCTGTTGACAGTGGCCTGTAGAATGTTGTCCCACTCCTCTTCAATGGCTGTGTGAAGTCGTTGGATATCGTTCGGGAACTAGAACACGCTGTCGTACATGTCGATCCAGAGCATCCCAAACATGCTCAATAGAGTCACATGTCTGAGTATGCAGGCCGCTTTCAGCTTCCAGGAATTGTGTACAGATCCTTGGGACATGGGGTCGTGCGTTATCATGCTGAAACATGAGATGATGGAGGCGGATTAATGACACGACAATGGGCCTCAGGATCTCGTCATGGTATCTCTGTGCATTCAAATTGCCATCAATAAAATGCTATTGTGGTCGTTGTCCTTAGCTTATGCCTGCTCATACCTTAACCCCTCCGCCACCATAGGGCACTCTGTTCACAACATTGACATCAGCAAATCGCTCGCCCACACAAAGCCACACACGCTGTCTTCCATCTAGTAGAGCCAATTGGCCTGGTCTGACTGAGTGTAGGTGACGTAGCCTGTACAAGAGCAGCATAAGGGAGCCCTGCTTGTTTAACATTAGATACCATTTTATCCCACAAAACAGATTACTTTCTTTGTAAAGTGAATTAAGTAAGTAGTATATTTAGTAAGTATATTTTGACTTAAACCCCCCCTCCCCCCCCCCTACCAGTTTTCTTCTCTTGTAAGTGACCTGGAAGAGAAGTGAATGAATCTCCACTAACATGCATTTCCTGCTTCCTGTCTTCCAGATGCTGGCATCTCCATCCCCATCGTCGTCAGGTCAATTGTCGCAGCTTGGTGCCAGTTTATACGGGCCACAAAGTAAGCACTGCTTGTCCCTACACCATCCATGCATGGCTATGAACACTCCACTGCTGCTTAGCCTGCATTCTGGCACTGCCTAGCCTGCCTTCTGTCACTGCTTAGCCTGCATTCTGTCACTGCTTAGCCTGCCTTCTGTCACTGCCTAGCCTGCATTCTGTCACTGCTTAGCCTGCATTCTGGCACTGCCTAGCCTGCCTTCTGGCACTGCCTAGCCTGCCTTCTGTCACTGCCTAGCCTGCATTCTGTCACTGCCTAGCCTGCCTTCTGTCACTGCCTAGCCTGCATTCTGGCACTGCCTAGCCTGCCTTCTGTCACTGCCTAGCCTGCATTCTGTCACTGCCTAGCCTGCATTCTGTCACTGCCTAGCCTGCATTCTGTCACTGCCTAGCCTGCATTCTGGCACTGCTTAGCCTGCATTCTGTCACTGCCTAGCCTGCATTCTGTCACTGCCTAGCCTGCATTCTGTCACTGCCTAGCCTGCATTCTGTCACTGCCTAGCCTGCATTCTGTCACTGCTTAGCCTGCATTCTGGCACTGCCTAGCCTGCATTCTGTCACTGCCTAGCCTGCATTCTGTCACTGCTTAGCCTGCATTCTGTCACTGCTTAGCCTGCATTCTGGCACTGCCTAGCCTGCATTCTGTCACTGCCTAGCCTGCCTTCTGTCACTGCCTAGCCTGCATTCTGTCACTGCTTAGCCTGCATTCTGTCACTGCTTAGCCTGCATTCTGTCACTGCTTAGCCTGCATTCTGTCACTGCCTAGCCTGCATTCTGTCACTGCCTAGCCTGCATTCTGTCACTGCTTAGCCTGCATTCTGTCACTGCTTAGCCTGCATTCTGTCACTGCATAGCCTGCATTCTGGCACTGCTTAGCCTGCATTCTGTCACTGCCTAGCCTGCATTCTGTCACTACCTAGCCTGCATTCTGGCACTGCTTAGCCTGCATTCTGTCACTGCTTAGCCTGCATTCTGTCACTGCTTAGCCTGCATTCTGTCACTGCTTAGCCTGCATTCTGGCACTGCTTAGCCTGCATTCTGTCACTGCTTAGCCTGCATTCTGTCACTGCCTAGCCTGCATTCTGTCACTGCTTAGCCTGCATTCTGTCACTGCCTAGCCTGCATTCTGTCACTGCCTAGCCTGCATTCTGTCACTGCCTAGCCTGCATTCTGTCACTGCCTAGCCTGCATTCTGTCACTGCCTAGCCTGCATTCTGTCACTGCCTAGCCTGCATTCTGGCACTGCTTAGCCTGCATTCTGTCACTGCCTAGCCTGCATTCTGTCACTGCCTAGCCTGCATTCTGTCACTGCCTAGCCTGCATTCTGTCACTGCCTAGCCTGCATTCTGTCACTGCCTAGCCTGCATTCTGTCACTGCCTAGCCTGCATTCTGTCACTGCCTAGCCTGCATTCTGGCACTGCCTAGCCTGCATTCTGTCACTGCTTAGCCTGCATTCTGTCACTGCCTAGCCTGCATTCTGTCACTGCCTAGCCTGCATTCTGTCACTGCCTAGCCTGCATTCTGTCACTGCCTAGCCTGCATTCTGTCACTGCTTAGCCTGCATTCTGTCACTGCTTAGCCTGCATTCTGTCACTGCTTAGCCTGCATTCTGTCACTGCCTAGCCTGCATTCTGTCACTGCCTAGCCTGCATTCTGTCACTGCCTAGCCTGCATTCTGTCACTGCTTAGCCTGCATTCTGGCACTGCCTAGCCTGCATTCTGGCACTGCTTAGCCTGCATTCTGTCACTGCCTAGCCTGCATTCTGTCACTGCCTAGCCTGCATTCTGGCACTGCTTAGCCTGCATTCTGTCACTGCTTAGCCTGCATTCTGTCACTGCTTAGCCTGCATTCTGTCACTGCTTAGCCTGCATTCTGGCACTGCTTAGCCTGCATTCTGGCACTGCTTAGCCTGCATTCTGTCACTGCCTAGCCTGCATTCTGTCACTGCTTAGCCTGCATTCTGTCACTGCCTAGCCTGCATTCTGTCACTGCCTAGCCTGCATTCTGTCACTGCCTAGCCTGCATTCTGTCACTGCCTAGCCTGCATTCTGTCACTGCCTAGCCTGCATTCTGTCACTGCCTAGCCTGCATTCTGTCACTGCCTAGCCTGCATTCTGTCACTGCCTAGCCTGCATTCTGTCACTGCCTAGCCTGCATTCTGTCACTGCTTAGCCTGCATTCTGGCACTGCCTAGCCTGCATTCTGGCACTGCTTAGCCTGCATTCTGGCACTGCTTAGCCTGCATTCTGTCACTGCCTAGCCTGCATTCTGTCACTGCCTAGCCTGCATTCTGGCACTGCTTAGCCTGCATTCTGTCACTGCCTAGCCTGCATTCTGTCACTGCTTAGCCTGCATTCTGGCACTGCTTAGCCTGCATTCTGGCACTGCTTAGCCTGCATTCTGTCACTGCTTAGCCTGCATTCTGTCACTGCTTAGCCTGCATTCTGTCACTGCCTAGCCTGCATTCTGTCACTGCCTAGCCTGCATTCTGTCACTGCCTAGCCTGCATTCTGTCACTGCCTAGCCTGCATTCTGTCACTGCCTAGCCTGCATTCTGTCACTGCCTAGCCTGCATTCTGGCACTGCTTAGCCTGCATTCTGTCACTGCCTAGCCTGCATTCTGTCACTGCCTAGCCTGCATTCTGTCACTGCCTAGCCTGCATTCTGTCACTGCCTAGCCTGCATTCTGTCACTGCCTAGCCTGCATTCTGTCACTGCCTAGCCTGCATTCTGTCACTGCCTAGCCTGCATTCTGGCACTGCCTAGCCTGCATTCTGTCACTGCTTAGCCTGCATTCTGTCACTGCCTAGCCTGCATTCTGTCACTGCCTAGCCTGCATTCTGTCACTGCCTAGCCTGCATTCTGTCACTGCCTAGCCTGCATTCTGTCACTGCTTAGCCTGCATTCTGTCACTGCTTAGCCTGCATTCTGTCACTGCTTAGCCTGCATTCTGTCACTGCCTAGCCTGCATTCTGTCACTGCCTAGCCTGCATTCTGTCACTGCCTAGCCTGCATTCTGTCACTGCTTAGCCTGCATTCTGGCACTGCCTAGCCTGCATTCTGGCACTGCTTAGCCTGCATTCTGTCACTGCCTAGCCTGCATTCTGTCACTGCCTAGCCTGCATTCTGGCACTGCTTAGCCTGCATTCTGTCACTGCTTAGCCTGCATTCTGTCACTGCTTAGCCTGCATTCTGTCACTGCTTAGCCTGCATTCTGGCACTGCTTAGCCTGCATTCTGGCACTGCTTAGCCTGCATTCTGTCACTGCCTAGCCTGCATTCTGTCACTGCTTAGCCTGCATTCTGTCACTGCCTAGCCTGCATTCTGTCACTGCCTAGCCTGCATTCTGTCACTGCCTAGCCTGCATTCTGTCACTGCCTAGCCTGCATTCTGTCACTGCCTAGCCTGCATTCTGTCACTGCCTAGCCTGCATTCTGTCACTGCCTAGCCTGCATTCTGTCACTGCCTAGCCTGCATTCTGTCACTGCCTAGCCTGCATTCTGTCACTGCTTAGCCTGCATTCTGGCACTGCCTAGCCTGCATTCTGGCACTGCTTAGCCTGCATTCTGGCACTGCTTAGCCTGCATTCTGTCACTGCCTAGCCTGCATTCTGTCACTGCCTAGCCTGCATTCTGGCACTGCTTAGCCTGCATTCTGTCACTGCCTAGCCTGCATTCTGTCACTGCTTAGCCTGCATTCTGGCACTGCTTAGCCTGCATTCTGGCACTGCTTAGCCTGCATTCTGTCACTGCTTAGCCTGCATTCTGTCACTGCTTAGCCTGCATTCTGTCACTGCTTAGCCTGCATTCTGTCACTGCCTAGCCTGCATTCTGTCACTGCCTAGCCTGCATTCTGTCACTGCCTAGCCTGCATTCTGTCACTGCCCAGCCTGCATTCTGTCACTGCCCAGCCTGCATTCTGTCACTGCCCAGCCTGCATTCTGTCACTGCCCAGCCTGCATTCTGTCACTGCCCAGCCTGCATTCTGTCACTGCCCAGCCTGCATTCTGTCACTGCCTAGCCTGCATTCTGTCACTGCTTAGCTTGCATTCTGTCACTGCTTAGCCTGCATTCTGTCACTGCTTAGCCTGCATTCTGTCACTGCCTAGCCTGCATTCTGTCACTGCCTAGCCTGCATTCTGTCACTGCCTAGCCTGCATTCTGTCACTGCCTAGCCTGCATTCTGTCACTGCTTAGCCTGCATTTAGAGCTCTGGTCAAAAGTAGTGTACTTAATAGGGAATAAGATGCCATTTGGGACTAAACACACGTCCTCCGGTCTGATCCTTTAGCTGGGTTAATATGTCCTACCTATGGCATAATGCTCTACAGGAAAGGATTGCGGTCAACTCCATATCCTGTTCAGTGCAGGAAGTGGATTGAATTGGCTGAGTTGAAAGTGTAATTGAGGCCGACCTTGGTACACAGATCAATATAAATACAGTAGCCCTCTGGGTTTTAGGCCCTGTTCCATGTTGTCACTATCGGGCTTCTCCTGTCAGCTGTTGTCTTGAAATACTCAATCTCTGTTTCTCCCAAGTATTTTACAGGAATATAGCCTAGCGTCTTCAGAGCTCACCAGTCCAAAGCCTGTTTATCTCCGACTCTAACCCACCGCCTTTCTCCCCCGTCCTTCTGTGTATGTCTACTGAATAAAGGAATATAGCTGACCGTTTTAAAGCCTGTGTTTCTCCCAACTATAACCACCTTTCTCCCCTGTGTGTCTGTGTTGTCTGTGACGTCCAGGTGCCCTAGGGTTCCCTATGAGGGGCATGAGCAACACGGCTCAGTTGAATCGCAGCTTACCACAGGGCAACCAGCTACCGAGCCACGTTACCCCTGCCTCTGGAGTCGCCCCCACAATGTCCCTCCATACTCCTCCCTCGCCAAGCAGGTACACCCCTCCACTTATAGGCCACGTGCTGACCATTTCCATTGACAGTCACCTAGTTGGCTCTGGGATTCATCTCAGCATGTCTGGTTCTACCGACCTGGTTCAGCCGACTGATGCATTAGTTGCTTGGTAAAAGGAGCATATTGTTCATGACAGAGCAGCTGTCAGCAGCCCGGTGAGCTCCTCCCTATGGGGTTAGGACTGTTGTTTTTAGTAGGTCAATATCACTCATTGTGTCTAATAAAAACAAGGTTTTGATGAATCAGCCATTCTTATGCGGTTCTCTTTTTATACAAGGTGCTTTTCATGTTGTCCTGATCACGCCACCCTGATCATATCTGTGTGTCTCTCTCTCTCTCTCTCTCTCTCTCTCTCTCTCTCTCTCTCTCTCTCTCTCTCTCTCTCTCTCTGTCTCTCTCTCTCTCTGTCTCTCTCTCTCTCTGTCTCTCTCTGGCTCTGTCTCTCTCTGGCTCTCTGGCTCTCTGTCTCTCTCTGGCTCTCTCTGGCTCTCTGGCTCTCTGTCTCTCTCTCTCTCTGTCTCTCTCTGGCTCTCTGGCTCTCTGGCTCTCTGTCTCTCTCTCTCTCTGTCTCTCTCTGGCTCTCTCTGGCTCTCTGGCTCTCTCTGGCTCTCTCTCTCTGGCTCTCTCTCTCTGGCTCTCTCTGGCTCTCTGGCTCTCTGTCTCTCTGGCTCTCTCGCTCTCTTTTTTCCACTGTAGGGGCATCCTGCCCATGAACACGCGGAACATGATGAACACCCCTCAGCAGGTGGGGCGCCAGGAGGTCATGGTGGGGGGCATGCCTAGTGGGGGCAGGACCAACAGCCTGGGCAGCTCGGGCCTGGGCAGCCCCAACCGTGCCTCTCCCAGCATCATCTGCATGCCCAAGCAACAGCAGTCACGGCAACCTTTCACCATCAACAGGTAACACTAGAATGAAGCCAGACCGTATCAATGGGTGATGTATTGAACATTGTGAAGACAGGACATAGAAACCATGAAGACCTGTTGGTCACATATAATAAAGACAGACTTTGAAACGGTGAGACAATTAACAGTATAAAACCATGGAATAGAAGCCTGTCAAACCTTTTACCTCCCTACTACAGAATAAAACCATGGAATAGGAGCCTGTCAAACCTTTTACCTCCCTACTACAGTATAAAACCATGGAATAGGAGCCTGTCAAACCTTTTACCTCCCTACTACAGTATAAAACCATGGAATAGGAGCCAGTCAAACCTTTTACCTCCCTACTACAGTATAAAACCATGGAATATGAGCCTGTCAAACCTTTTACCTCCCTACTACAGTATAAAACCATGGAATAGAAGCCAGTCAAACCAGTCAGACCAACAATATCACTACCACAACTGGCAAGTGTCTTCACTGACATTTTCAACTTCCCCCTGACTGAGTCTGTAATACCTACAAGTTTCAAGCAGACTACCATAGTCCCTGTGCCCAAGGAAGCGAAGGTAACCTTCCTAAATGATTACCACCCTGTAGCCATGAAATGCTTTGAAAGGCTGGTCATGGCTCACATCAACACCATCATCCCGGAAACCCTAGACCCACTCCACACTGTTCTTTCCCACCTGGACAAAAGGAACCCCTATGTGAGAATGCTGTTCATTGACTACAGCTCAGCGTTCAACACCATGGTACCCTCAAAGCTCATCACTAAGCTTAGGACGCTGGGACTAAACACCTCCCTCTGCAACTGGATCCTGGACTTCCTGATGGTCCGCCCCCAAGTGATAAGGCTAGGTAAAAACACATCTACCTACGCTGATCCTCAACACTGGGCTCCTCCGAGGAGCGTGCTCAGTCCCCTCCTGTACTCCCTGTTCACCTACGACTGCGTGGCCTGGCACGACTCCAACACCACCAAGTTTGCTGACGACCCAGCGGTGGTAGGCCCGATCACCCAGCGGTGGTAGGCCCGATCACCCAGCGGTGGTAGGCCCGATCACCCAGCGGTGGTAGGCCCGATCACCCAGCGGTGGTAGGCCCGATCACCCAGCGGTGGTAGGCCCGATCACCCAGCGGTGGTAGGCCCGATCTGGTAGATTTTAATGGCACAAGAGCCCAGCTCCTCTTCCCCCAGGTGTACTCCCGTACACCCCTGTCAGGTATATAAGAGGATAGATACACTAGACTAGCAACTATGAGAACAATAAAGTATCAAGGAGTCTTGAGTCTCAATCAACATTTTTGTTGGACTTGTCCTATGATGTGACTGATGGACTCTGTGGCTGAAAGGAGACGTTGTTGTACTGTAAAGACATTAACAGAGTGAGTGTCTGTCAGGAGCTGTTTACTGCCTTGGGTAAACACAAGCTGGGATTGAGAACTCTGCACAGAGAGAAGGGAGGGTGAGGGAAGAGGTATGAGTAAGGTCAGTTTAAATGCGTAACATGCACTGCCTCATTCACTCGCTCTTTTTCTCTCTCCCTTTCTCTCGCTCTCTCTCTCCCTCTCTCTCTCCTCCATTATCTTCCTAACCATGGTAACATTAGCTTGTTTAGTAGCTCCTATCCTCTTCCTCTGCTCTTCCACATACTGAGCCTCGACTGTAGTGTGGCGTCCGACTGTATTGCGTCCTAGACTGTATTGTAGAATAGTGTAGCGTAGACTAGTGTAGCGTAGACTAGTGTAGCGTAGCCTCGTGGTGGGCCGTCAGGGCCAGCAAGGCCTTCTCTGCTGGCCTAAACATCATCAGAATATAATTTTAAAAAAAATATATTTTCCCATAAATATGTATTAAATGATTCCCCAGAGTAAGAGTTATACTCTTCATTTCATAGCTTTCCTCTTGGTTGCACTGCTTCCAGCCCCAGGTTGAGATTTGAAGTGTTAGATCTTTTATCCAATCATATTCAGCCATCATGTGTTGCCAGGGGTCTAAAATCCGCCCTCAGGCCTTCAGAATCAGCAGTGTGGGCGCTTGTAGCTTAAAGTGAATGGAAATTCAAATTTAGTGTCAACCAATCAGCTTTAGAGTTGGCTATTGTACGCCTGCTGGCTGGCTCCAGTGTTACACAGGAGCCAGCTAGCAGGCGTAGTGCGTGCACGTCTTTTGATTGGATAACCAATATTGAGAGGCAGGTCCTATATGGGCAGGACCTCAGAACTAGGAAACTGAATTTGATAAACAAATGAATTTGCGTACTACTAAGCTGTTTTTTCAACCCACAATGGCGGAAGGAGGAGAAGATATCGATTTGGTCGAGGATATAATTATAACGCCATTCTCAAGACAAACTTTTCAAGGAAAGTTAGACGTTGTAAGGAGAGGTCGCCCGACGCAGACGCTACAAAGCCTGTCACAGGCGGGAAAGGGGTTCGTTCGCCACTTTCAAAGTTCCAACTACGAGCGCTATCAACGGCTCACAGGCTCCGAGAAGCACTGTAAACTGTACTGCTGGGAATGCCTGTTATTTACAAGTGATGGATTTGGTGTTTGGAGCCACACTGGCTTTGCCAACTTGAGTTGTCTAAACCAAGGCAGCAACGAGACACCAAAGTACGGCTGGGCACTTACAAGCAATGGTGCTTTTGAAAACTTTTGGGGACACCCGAGTGGATCTACAGCTCAACGAACAAGCGCGCAGGGCAACGGAGCCGCACAATGAAAAGGTGAAGAAAAATAGGGAAAAATTGAAAAGACTCATTGATTGTGTCGTGTTTTTGGGTAAACAGGAACTTTCATTTAGGGGACACGATGAAAGTGCTGACACTTCTTAAAAACACATTTTTTTACTTAAAGCTCAAAGTTTGTGGACCAGAAATAGATAGAAGAAGAATATTAATGTAACTCTGTTGCACTCGACTATGTTCTTGCCTATTAGTTGAACTGTACTGTGTTGTATTATTCACCTTCAATTCTCTGAATAAAAATGTCAATTTCAAGGTGACGCAACGCCTTGTTATACTGCGTTTCTGTCTAAATGTACAGTGTCTAGAGCCGTGGCATCATAATGATGGTAATAAGAGGTGGATTAATTCGGGTGGGACTGTGTAGGACCTCACTGAAGGCCCCAGGCCCCAGGCCCACGGCACGCCACTGCGTAGCCTAGACTGTATTGTAGACTGTATTGCGTCCTAGACTGTATTGTAGACTGTATTGCGTCCTAGACTGTATTGTAGACTGTATTGTGTCCTAGACTGTGTTGTAGACTGTATTGTGTCCTACACTGTGTTGTAGATTGTATTGCGTCCTAGACTGTATTGTAGACTCTATTGTAGCCTAGCCTCGATTGTAGCCTAGACTGTATTGTAGCCTAGACTGTGGCCTAGACTGTAGAGTAGACTGTATTGCATCCTAGACTGTATTGTAGACTAGTGTAGCATAGACTAGTGTAGCATAGCCTAGACTTTATTGTATTGTAGACTGTATTGCGTCCTAGACTGTAATGTAGACTAGTGTATCGTATACTGTATTGTAGCCTAGACTGTAGTGTGGCCTAGACTGTATTGTAGACTGTATTGCATCCTAGACTGTATTGTAGACTGTATTGTAGACTAGTGTAGCCTAGACTGTAGCATAGCCTCGACTGTATTGCGTCCTAGACTGTATTGTAGACTGTATTGTAGACTAGTGTAGCGTAGACTGTAGTGTGGCCTAGACTGTAGTGTAGACTGCAGTGTAGCCTAGAGTGTAGCGTAGACTGTATTGTAACCTAGAGTGTATTGTAGACTGTATTGCATCCTAGACTGTATTGTAGACTGTATTGTAGACTGTATTGCATCCTAGACTATATTGTAGACTGTATTGTAGACTGTATTATTCACCCTCTCTTCTCTTTGTCTCTTAATGATGTGGAGAATGATGAGTGTGAAGACATATCTACTGCGTTATCCTGAAGGTGTGTTTAGTGGTCTGAGAATAGGTGTCAACTAAGCAGTTTCAATCTCATCTCTCTCCTCTTCCTCTGCACTTCCTCTCCTTTTCTCCTCTGTCATCACTTTGATTCTTCCCCAGTGTAGCTAATTAGTCCCCACACTACAGTACAGAGGAAGTGGTCCACATCTGTCTCCATGGAGATGGTGTGTAAACCTGTTTATATATGACAACAATAGATAAGTGTGTATGTGTGTCTAAAGCGTGTGTGTGTGTGTGGTAGTTATGTATCTGTCTAGCTAACCCATTAGGATCATTCCAGTGCATTAAAAACCTCTTACGGCTGAGATCCCGTTAACGGGATCGATATGACAACAGCCAGTGAAAGTGCAGGGCGCCAAATTCAAACAACGGAAATCTCTGTTGATTAAAATTCCTCAAACATACAAGTATTTTACACCATTTTCAAGATCAACTTGTTGTTAATCCCACCACAGTGCCCGATTTTCAAACAGGCTTTACGACGAAAGCAAACCATCTGTTGATGATAGGTCAGTACCTAGTCACAGAAAAACAGCCATTTTTCCAGCCAAAGAGAAGAGTCACAAAAAGCAGAAATATAGATACAATTCATCACTAACCTTTGATGATCTTCATCAGATGACACTCATAGGACTTCATGTTACACAGTACATGTATGTTTTGTTCGATAAAGTTCATATTTATATCCCAAAATCTGTTTACATTGGCGTGTTACGTTCAGTAATGTTTTGCTTCCAAAACATCGGGTGATTTTGCAGAGAGCCACATCAATTTACAGAAATACTCAAAATAAACATTGATAAAAGATACAAGTGTTATGCATGGAACTTTAGATAAACTTCTCCTTAATGCAACCGCTGTGTCAGATTTCAAAACAGCTTTACCGAAAAAGCACACCATGCTATAATCTGAGTACAGCGCTCAGAGACCAAAACAAGCCATACAGATATTCGCCATGTTGTGTCAACCGAAGTCAGATAGCATTATAAATATTCACTTACCTTTGATGATCTTCATCAGAATGCACTCACAGGAATCCCAGTTCCACCATAAATGTTAGTTTTGTTCGATAAAGTCCATTTATGTCCGGATAGCTCCTTTTTGTTCGCACCTTTTAGTTCACAAATCCAAATTTGCGATGCGCAGGCCAGACGAGAAGTCAAATTCCATTACAGTTCGTAGAAACATGTCAAACGATGTATAGAATCAATCTTTAGGATGTTTTTAACAAATCTTCAATAATGTTTCAATCTGAGAATTCCTTTGTCTTTAGAAATGCAATGGAAAGCAGCTACCTGTCACGGGAGCGTGCCTGACTGAGCTCATGGCCTTCAGGCAGACCCCTTACTCAATCAGCTCTTATTCTCTCCTCCAAAGTAGAAGCCTGAAACAAGGTTCTAAAGACTGACATCTAGTGGTAGCCTTAGGAAGTGCAATCTCACCAAATTTACACCATCTTGGATAGGCAAAGAGTTGAAAAACTACAAACCTCAGATTTCCCACTTCCTGGTTAGATTTTTTTCTCTGGTTTTTGACTGCCGTATGAGTTCTGTTATGCTCAGACATCATTCAAACAGTTTTAGAAACTTCAGAGTGTTTTCTATCCAAATCTACTAATAATATGCAAATCTTAGCTTCTGGGTCTGAGTAGCAGGCAGTTTACTCTGGGCACCTTATTCATCCAAGCTACTCGATACTGCCCCCCAGCCATAAGAAGTTAATAAGGGCTTTCTATCAAGCACAAGGTCGAATGTTTTCATTGGATGAAAGGGCTGTTTTTGAAGAACCTGATTGGCCTACAGATTCCCATTTGGCATGGGGGGAGTGGGGATGTTTTAAAATGCCCTCCTCACAGCTGAGCGAACACCATTTCACTGGTTAGAAAACAGTGTAGTTTGTAATGCATCACTCCTTCCTGATGTAACATGCTAGTCAGTTAGCCAGAGGAGACTTCCGTCCGTTGTTTCCCCAGTCTCTATTGTAGGATTACAGCAACCAGTGCTGATCTGGGATCAGTTTAGACTTTTCTATCATCATTATATGGCCATGGGGGACCTGATTCTAGATCAGCACCTTGAGCCTGAGAATACAGTCCTTTACAGGTCTTCACTGTGGCCCATCTGCATTCAGAGGCAAATGTGGAAGCCAACTATCCTTAGTAGTTTCTATGTCAAGCTCTACCAGACACAGTGCTATGAAATGTCTGTTATTGGTCTCATCAATGACATGAAATTAGCCTTGAAACAGGGAGAAATTACCTTTAGCTTGGTTCAGAGTCAGATCATGTGATGACTGTGGTGCTCAGCAGTGACTGTGGTGCTCAGCAGTGACTCTGGTGCTCTGTAGTGACTGTGGTGCTCTCTAGTGACTGGGGTGCTCTGTAGTGACTGGGGTGCTCTGTTAGTGACTGGGGTGCTCTGTTAGTGACTGGGGTGCTCTGTTAGTGACTGGGGTGCTCTGTTAGTGACTGGGGTGCTCTGTTAGTGACTGGGGTGCTCTGTTAGTGACTGGGGTGCTCTGTTAGTGACTGGGGTGCTCTGTTAGTGACTGGGGTGCTCTGTTAGTGACTGGGGTGCTCTGTTAGTGACTGGGGTGCTCTGTTAGTGACTGGGGTGCTCTGTTAGTGACTGGGGTGCTCTGTTAGTGACTGGGGTGCTCTGTTAGTGACTGGGGTGCTCTGTTAGTGACTGGGGTGCTCTGTTAGTGACTGGGGTGCTCTGTAGTGACTGGGGTGCTCAGCAGTGACTGGGGTGCTCTGTTAGTGACTGGGGTGCTCTGTTAGTGACTGGGGTGCTCTGTTAGTGACTGGGGTGCTCTGTTAGTGACTGGGGTGCTCTGTAGTGACTGGGGTGCTCAGCAGTGACTGGGGTGCTCTGTTAGTGACCCATTATTACTAGGTTACCGTATGTCATAACAGCCTGTACCTATGACCCGCCTTAGGGTGTTATGGGGGGGTTTGGACTTTTTTAGGGACTTTTCTATATTGCGTGGTTTTAAGACGTAACAACTTGAACAGGAATTAAAGGGAAATGATGTTTCTCTCTCCATGTTTCAGGATGTCCATGTTTTGTCATTTGCCCCTGGATAAGAGCATCTGCTGAATGAGTCAAATGTGAAATTGAATTCCGACTGAAATAGTGTCTCTGTTTCAGTATGTCGGGGTTTGGAATGAACCGGAATCCATCGTTCGGGATGAACAACTCGTTATCCAGCAACATCTTCAACGGAACAGGTGATGTTCAAGACATTGATTGATACCCTTCATTGATGACAAAGTAATAGTTATAGTAGTAATTTGATCATTTCTTTTGTGGTTTGTTTCTCTGTAACTGACTAGATGGAGGTTTGTTTCTCTCTAACTGACTAGATGGAGGTTTGTTTCTCTCTAACTGACTAGATGGAGGTTTGTTTCTCTAACTGACTAGATGGAGGTTTGTTTCTCTAACTGACTAGATGGAGGTTTGTTTCTCTAACTGACTAGATGGAGGTTTGTTTCTCTAACTGACTAGAGGGAGGTTTGTTTCTCTGACTAGATGGAGGTTTGTTTCTCTGACTGACTAGATGGAGGTTTGTTTCTCTAACTGACTAGATGGAGGTTTGTTTCTCTGACTGACTAGATGGAGGTTTGTTTCTCTAACTGACTAGAGGGAGGTTTGTTTCTCTGACTAGATGGAGGTTTGTTTCTCTGACTGACTAGATGGAGGTTTGTTTCTCTAACTGACTAGATGGAGGTTTGTTTCTCTGACTGACTAGATGGAGGTTTGTTTCTCTGACTGACTAGATGGAGGTTTGTTTCTCTAACTGACTAGATGGAGGTTTGTTTCTCTGACTGACTAGATGGAGGTTTGTTTCTCTGTAACTGACTAGATGGAGGTTTGTTTCTCTGACTGACTAGATGGAGGTTTGTTTCTCTAACTGACTAGATGGAGGTTTGTTTCTCTGACTGACTAGAGGGAGGTTTGTTTCTCTGACTAGATGGAGGTTTGTTTCTCTAACTGACTAGATGGAGGTTTGTTTCTCTGACTAGATGGAGGTTTGTTTCTCTAACTGACTAGATGGAGGTTTGTTTCTCTAACTGACTAGATGGAGGTTTGTTTGACTGACTAGATGGAGGTTTGTTTGACTGACTAGATGGAGGTTTGTTTCTCTAACTGACTAGATGGAGGTTTGTTTCTCTAACTGACTAGATGGAGGTTTGTTTCTCTCTAACTGACTAGATGGAGGTTAGTTTCTCTAACTGACTAGATGGAGGTTAGTTTCTCTAACTGACTAGATGGAGGTTAGTTTCTCTAACTGACTAGATGGAGGTTTGTTTCTCTAACTGACTAGATGGAGGTTTGTTTCTCTCTAACTGACTAGATGGATGTTAGTTCCTCTAACTGACTAGATGGAGGTTTGTTTCTCTAACTGACTAGATGGAGGTTTGTTTCTCTAACTGACTAGATGGAGGTTTGTTTCTCTAACTGACTAGATGGAGGTTTGTTTCTCTGACTAGATGGAGGTTAGTTCCTCTAACTGACTAGATGGATGTTAGTTCCTCTAACTGACTAGATGGAGGTTTGTTTCTCTAACTGACTAGATGGAGGTTTGTTTCTCTAACTGACTAGATGGAGGTTTGTTTCTCTGACTAGATGGAGGTTTGTTTCTCTAACTGACTAGATGGAGGTTTGTTTCTCTCTAACTGACTAGATGGAGGTTTGTTTCTCTCTGACTGACTAGATGGAGGTTTGTTTCTCTAACTGACTAGATGGAGGTTTGTTTCTCTAACTGACTAGATGGAGGTTTGTTTCTCTAACTGACTAGATGGAGGTTTGTTTCTCTGTAACTGACTAGATGGAGGTTTGTTTCTCTCTAACTGACTAGATGGAGGTTTGTTTCTCTAACTGACTAGATGGAGGTTTGTTTCTCTAACTGACTAGATGGAGGTTTGTTTCTCTAACTGACTAGATGGAGGTTTGTTTCTCTAACTGACTAGATGGAGGTTTGTTTCTCTGTAACTGACTAGATGGAGGTTTGTTTCTCTAACTGACTAGATGGAGGTTTGTTTCTCTAACTGACTAGATGGAGGTTTGTTTCTCTAACTGACTAGATGGAGGTTTGTTTCTCTGACTGACTAGATGGAGGTTTGTTTCTCTAACTGACTAGAGGGAGGTTTGTTTCTCTGACTAGATGGAGGTTTGTTTCTCTGACTGACTAGATGGAGGTTTGTTTCTCTGACTGACTAGATGGAGGTTTGTTTCTCTGACTGACTAGATGGAGGTTTGTTTCTCTAACTGACTAGATGGAGGTTTGTTTCTCTAACTGACTAGATGGAGGTTTGTTTCTCTGACTGACTAGAGGGAGGTTTGTTTCTCTGACTGACTAGAGGGAGGTTTGTTTCTCTGTAACTGACTAGATGGAGGTTTGTTTCTCTGACTGACTAGATGGAGGTTTGTTTCTCTAACTGACTAGATGGAGGTTTGTTTCTCTAACTGACTAGATGGAGGTTTGTTTCTCTGACTGACTAGAGGGAGGTTTGTTTCTCTGACTAGATAGAGGTTTGTTTCTCTGACTAGATGGAGGTTTGTTTCTCTGACTGACTAGAGGGAGGTTTGTTTCTCTGACTAGATAGAGGTTTGTTTCTCTGACTAGATGGAGGTTTGTTTCTCTAACTGACTAGATGGAGGTTTGTTTCTCTGTAACTGACTAGATGGAGGTTTGTTTCTCTAACTGACTAGATGGAGGTTTGTTTCTCTGTAACTGACTAGATGGAGGTTTGTTTCTCTAACTGACTAGATGGAGGTTTGTTTCTCTAACTGACTAGAGGGAGGTTTGTTTCTCTGACTAGATAGAGGTTTGTTTCTCTGACTAGATGGAGGTTTGTTTCTCTAACTGACTAGATGGAGGTTTGTTTCTCTAACTGACTAGATGGAGGTTTGTTTGACTGACTAGATGGAGGTTTGTTTGACTGACTAGATGGAGGTTTGTTTCTCTAACTGACTAGATGGAGGTTTGTTTCTCTAACTGACTAGATGGAGGTTTGTTTCTCTCTAACTGACTAGAGGGAGGTTTGTTTCTCTGTAACTGACTAGATGGAGGTTTGTTTCTCTGTAACTGACTAGAGGTTTGCTATGAGGCTATGGAATAGCTGTTTTATCTGTAAAGTGTGAGACGCTGAAATGCTTTTTTAATACATTGGGAGGTGACTTGACTAACTGTTCTCTTGTCCCGTCTCTCTTCCTGCTGTAGACGGAAGTGAAAACGTGACAGGTCTGGACTTGTCAGACTTCCCAGCGTTAGCAGACCGGAGTCGGAGGGAAGGAGGTGGGAACCCTACTCCTCTCCTCAACCCACTGGCTGGGAGGGCTCCTTATGGTGAGACCCCTTACCTCTTCTCCTCAACCCACTGGCTGGGAGGGCTCCTTATGGTGAGACCCCTTACCTCTTCTCCTCAACCCACTGGCTGGGAGGGCTCCTTATGGTGAGACCCCCTACCTATTCTCCTCAACCCACTGGTTCTCTATGGTGAGACCCCCACCTCTCCTCAACCCACTGGTTCTCTATGGTGAGACCTCCTCTCCTCAACCCACTGGTTCTCTGTGGTGAGACCTCCTCTCCTCAACTCACTGGTTCTCTGTGGTGAGACCTCCTCTCCTCAACCCACTGGTTCTCTGTGGTGAGACCGCCACCTCTCCTCAACCCACTGGTTCTCTGTGGTGAGACCCCCACCTCTCCTCAACCCACTGGTTCTCTGTGGTGAGACCCCCTCTCCTCAACCCACTGGTTCTCTGTGGTGAGGCCTCCTCTCCTCAACCCACTGGTTCTCTGTGGTGAGACCTCCTCTCCTCAACCCACTGGTTCTCTGTGGTGAGACCTCCTCTCCTCAACCCACTGGTTCTCTGTGGTGAGACCCCCACCTCTCCTCAACCCACTGGTTCTCTATGGTGAGACCTCTTCTCCTCACCCCACTGGTTCTCTGTGGTGAGACCTCCTCTCCTCAACCCACTGGTTCTCTGTGGTGAAACCTCCTCTCCTCAACCCACTGGTTCTCTGTGGTGAGATCTCCTCCCCTCAACCCACTGGTTCTCTGTGGTGAGACCTCCTCTCCTCACCCCACTGGTTCTCTGTGGTGAGACCTCCTCCCCTCAACCCACTGGTTCTCTGTGGTGAGACCTCCTCCCCTCAACCCACTGGTTCTCTGTGGTGAGACCTCCTCCCCTCAACCCACTGGTTCTCTGTGGTGAGACCCCCTACCTCCTCTCCTCAACCCACTGGTTCTCTGTGGTGAGACCCCCTACCTCCTCCCCTCAACCCACTGGCTGGGAGGGCTCCTTATGGTGAGACCTCCTCTCCTCAACCCACTGGTTCTCTGTGGTGAGACCTCCTCCACTCAACCCACTGGCTGGGAGGGCTCCTTATGGTGAGACCCCCTACCTCCTCTCCTCAACCCACTGGTTCTCTATGGTGAGACCCCCTACCTCCTCTCCTCAACCCACTGGTTCTCTGTGGTGAGACCTCCTCCACTCAACCCACTGGCTGGGAGGGCTCTCTATGGTGAGACCCCCTACCTCCTCTCCTCAACCCACTGGTTCTCTATGGTGAGACCCCCTACCTCCTCTCCTCAACCCACTGGCTGGGAGGCCTCTCTATGGTGAGAGTGTGTCCCAGTCTGTGAGGAAAATAAAACATGTTTACCTTTGCTTCTGGGTTGCTGGGATGCGACGATATTGATGGTTGTCTTCCCAGAGAGAAAAGATCTTCTCTGTCCCTGTATTTAACCTGAGCTACAGCCTGTCCATCCTGTCCTCCTGTACTGCAGTTGGAATGGTCACCAAACCCTCAAACGAACAGTCCCAAGACTTCTCCATCCATAACGAGGACTTCCCTGCGCTGCCTGGTCCCAACTACAAGGACCCCACGGCGAACAACGACGACAGCATAACGGTGGGTCTTTAATCTCTAGGAGGAACTTAGGCCGTTTGATATAAGGTCCGTTTGGTGTTGTTCCTGCTGAGTGGAGTTGATCATCGTCTGTGTGACTAATGTGGCTCAGCTCGGAGGCTTCGTTGATGGGTAGAGAGACCTGGAACTAAACTAGGACAAAACTAACTTATTATTGATTCATGTCGCAGGGACATGTGTTCTAGTAGCAGGGGGTATGAGAGCTGCTGGGGGAATCAACACGGGTCACTGTCTGAAACAGCATCTCTAATGGATTGAGAGGGAGACGGATGAGGGACTTGTGAGCTGCTGTTTACTATGGGACGTGGCTTTTGAAATCCATTGTAGGAGGGCTGTTTAACCTCTGTGGGATATGTGGGACGCTAGCGTCCCAAAAGCCAGGGGAAATGCAGAGCGCGAAATTCAAATATATTACTATAAAAATCTAACTTTCATTAAATCACACATGCAAGATAGCAATTTAAAGCTACACTTGTTGTGAATCCAGCCGACATGTCAGATTTCAAAAAGGCTTTTAGGCGAAAGCAAACGATGCTATTATCTGAGGATAGCACCATAGTAAACAAAGAGAGAAACCATATTTCAACCCTGCAGGTGCGACACAAAATGCAGAAATAAAAATATAAATCATGCCTTACCTTTGACGAGCTTCTTCTGTTGGCACTCCAATATGTCCCATAAACATCACAAATGGTCCTTTTCGATTAATTCCGTCGATATATATCCAAAATGTCAATTTTTATTTGGCGCGTTTGATCCAGAAAAACACCGGTTCCAACTTGCTCAACGTGACTACAAAAAAATCTCAAAAGTTACCTGTAACCTTTGCCAAAACATTTCAAACTACTTTTGTAATACAACTTTAGGTATTTTTTTAACATAAATAATCGATAAAACTGAAGCTAGCTTTCTGGTCACGCGCCTCTATCTAACAGTACACTTCAAGTGACCCTTGTTCAAGATGGCCGTACTTCTTCATTACACAAAGGAATGACCTCAACCAATTTCTAAAGACTGTTGACATCCAGTGGAAGCGATAGGAACTGCAAGAAGGTCCCTTAGAAATCTGGATTCCCACTGAAAACCCATTGACAAGAGTGACCTCAACAACAAAAAAATCTGAATGGTTTGTCCTCTGGGTTTCGCCTGCTAAATAAGTTCTGTTATACTCACAGACATGATTCAAACAGTTTTAGAAACTTCAGAGTGTTTTCTATCCAAATCTACTAATAATATGCATATCTTATCTTCTGGGGATGAGTAGCAGGCAGTTGCATTTGGGCATGCATTTCATCCGGATGTGCAAATACCGCCCCGTCACCCAGAAGTTAATGAAGCCAGTGTAAGTTTTCCCTGTTTTTCTGTTCTGAAGTGTAGTTCTATTTATCCCACAGGAAGTAGTTCAATTTAGTGAAGACCGTTTCAGTGACGTTATTAGACTATCTTTAGTGTTCGGAGGAGAACCAACCGCACAGGGAAAGATACTGGGACTCTAACAGGATTCTTCCTCCCTGTGTAGAATGTACTCTTCCACTATGCCTCTTCATCCCTCCCCGGAATCTACTCTGCTACTCTTCCTGTCTCTCCCCGGAATCTACTCTGCTTCTCTTCCTGTCCCTCTCTCCAGAATCTACTCTGCTTATCTTCCTGTTCCTCTCTCCAGAATCTAAACTCTGCTTCTCTTCCTGTCCCTCTCTCCAGAATCTACTCTGCTTCTCTTCCTGTCTCTCTCTCCAGAATCTACTCTGCTTCTCTTCCTGGTCCTCTCTCCAGAATCTACTCTGCTTCTCTTCCTGTCTCTCTCTCCAGAATCTACTCTGCTTCTCTTCCTGTCTCTCTCTCTCCAGAATCTACTCTGCTTCTCTTCCTGTGTCTCTCCAGAATCTACTCTGCTTCTCTTCCTGTCTCTCTCTCTCCAGAATCTACTCTGCTTCTCTTCCTGTCTCTCTCCAGAATCTAAACCCTGCTTCTCGTCCTGTCTCTCTCTCTCCAGAATCTACTCTGCTTCTCTTCCTGTCTCTCTCCAGAATCTACTCTGCTTCTCTTCCTCTCTCTCTCTCCAGAATATAAACCCTGCTTCCCTTCCTGTTCCTCTCTCCAGAATCTAAACCCTGCTTCTCTTCCTGATCCTCTCTCCAGAATCTAAACCCTGCTTCTCTTCATGTCCCTCTCTCCAGAATCTAAACCCTGCTTCTCTTCCTGATCCTCTCTCCAGAATCTAAACCCTGCTTCTCTTCATGTCCCTCTCTCCAGAATCTAAACTCTTCAGGTAAGACTTCCAGCAGCACAGACGGGCCCAAGTTCCCCGGGGACAAGAGCTCAACAGCCCAGAACAACAACCAGTCGAAGAAAGGCATACAGGTGTTACCGGACGGTGAGGCTCAATTCCTCTCTCTCTCCCTCACTCTCTCCCTCACTCTGTCCCTCACTCTGTCCCTCACTCTGTCCCTCACTCGGTCCCTCACTCGGTCCCTCACTCGGTCCCTCACTCGGTCCTTCACGCTGTCCTTCACTCTGTCCTTCACGCTGTCCTTCACGCTGTCCTTCACGCTGTCCTTCACGCTGTCCTTCACTCTGTCCTTCACTCTGTCCTTCACGCTGTCCTTCACTCTGTCCTTCACGCTGTCCTTCCTTCTGGGTCTGGACACCTCCCCCTGCAACTGAATCTTGGGACTTTCTGACTGGCCAACTGCAGGTGGGGACAGTTGGCAGCATCACCTCCGCCACGCTGACCCTTAACACAGGCACCCCACAGGGGTGTGTGCTTAGTCCCCTCCTGTACTCCCTGTTATCCCACGACTGTGGCGCCATGCAGGTCTCCAACACTAAGTTGGCGACGATGAGTCAGCTTACAGCGAGGAGGTCCGTGATCTGACAGTGTGGTGCTGGAGCAACAACCTCTCCCTCAACGTCAACAAGACAAGGAGCTGATCCTGGACTACAGGGAGGAGGTCCGTGACCTGACAGTGTGGTGCTGGAGCAACAACCTCTCCCTCAACGTCAACAAGACAAGGAGCTGATCCTGGACTACAGGGAGGAGGTCCGTGACCTGACAGTGTGGTGCTGGAGCAACAACCTCTCCCTCAACGTCAACAAGACAAGGAGCTGATCGCCCTGGATCACGAGACGCTGCAGAGGGTCGTACGGACAGCCCAGTACATCACTGCTTGGTATGACGACCGCACCGCCTTGGATCACGTGACGCTGCAGATGGTCGTACGGACAGCCCAGTACATCACCGCTTGGTATCATGACCGCACCGCCCTGGATCACGTGACGCTGCAGAGGGTCGTACGGACAGCCCAGTACATCACCGCTTGGTATCATGACCGCACCGCCCTGGATCACGTGACGCTGCAGATGGTCGTACGGACAGCCCAGTACATCACCGCTTGGTATCATGACCGCACCGCCCTGGATCACGTGACGCTGCAGAGGGTCGTACGGACAGCCCAGTACATCACCGGGGCCGAGCTACACGCCACTTTTTAAACATTTCCTCTATATAGTACGGGTGCTCACTTCGTGTATTTCATATTTCTTGTATATTTCGTATTTTATATTTCCTTGTTTCTGATGTTTTTTTCTAGTAATGTGTTGATATTGATTACTGCATTGTTGTGTTTAGAGCTACAAGAAAGGAATTTGACTGTAGTTGTTCACGTGACATTACAACGTTTTAACTAAGACTTTTCCGTGGTCAGGAAAAATGTAACCTGGTCATTTTGCCATCAGCCGGGCACGAAGGTCAACGTTCAACTCCAGTTAGACGGGGTCTCACACACACAAACACACACTCAAACACACACTCAAACACACACTCAAACACACACTCACACACACACACACACTCACACACACACACACACACACACACACACTCAAACAAACACAAACACACACTCAAACACACACACACACACACAAACACACACTCAAACACACACACAAACACACACTCAAACACACACACACACACACACACACACACACACACAAGGGTCCCATCCTCAATGGTCTCTCCTCTCCTCCTCCCCTCCAGGTCGCGTGACGAACATTCCCGGGGGCATGGTAACAGACCAGTTTGGGATGATTGGCTTGTTAACGTTCATCAGGGCAGCGGAGACGGACCCTGGCATGGTGCACCTAGCACTGGGCAGTGACCTGACAACACTAGGACTCAACCTCAACTCGCCAGAGTAAGTCTGGTCGTCTCTAGGGCATTTAGAAACTCTCTCAACAGGACCTGGGAATAACTGATCCAGGAGCAGTTTAGACTGCAGCGGTAGTTAGACTCTTATGGAGGACATTTAGAAACTCTCAACAGGACCTGGGAATAACTGATCCAGGAGCAGTTTAGGCTGCAGCCGTAGTTAGACTCTAATTTATGGAGTCAGATGGAGTGACGCTTCATTATCCATCAGTAGATGCAGTATAATAAACTGATGTGCTGTGTGGTGTAGCTGCTGTCTGTCTGTGGTGTAGCTGCTGTCTGTCTGTGGTGTAGCTGCTGTCTGTGCTGTGGTGTAGCTGCTGTCTGTGCTGTGGTGTAGCTGCTGTCTGTCTGTGGTGTAGCTGCTGTCTGTCGGTGGTGTAGCTGCTGTCTGTCGGTGGTGTAGCTGCTGTCTGTCGGTGGTGTAGCAGCTGTCTGTCTGTGGTGTAGCTGCTGTCTGTGCTGTGGTGTAGCTGCTGTCTGTGCTGTGGTGTAGCTGCTGTCTGTCTGTGCTGTGTGGTGTAGCTGCTGTCTGTCTGTGCTGTGTGGTGTAGCTGCTGTCTGTGCTGTGTGGAGTAGCTGCTGTCTGTCTGTGCTGTGAGGAGTAGCTGCTGTCTGTCTGTGCTGTGAGGAGTAGCTGCTGTCTGTCTGTGCTGTGAGGAGTAGCTGCTGTCTGTCTGTGCTGTGAGGAGTAGCTGCTGTCTGTCTGATGTGCTGTGAGGAGTAGCTGCTGTCTGTCTGATGTGCTGTGAGGAGTAGCTGCTGTCTGTCTGATGTGCTGTGAGGAGTAGCTGCTGTCTGTCTGTCTGATGTGCTGTAAGGAGTAGCAGCTGTCTGTCTGTCTAATGTGATGTGAGGAGTAGCTGCTGTCTGTCTGTGGTGTAGCTGCTGTCTGTCTGTGGTGTAGCTGCTGTCTGTCTGTGGTGTAGCTGCTGTCTGTCTGTGGTGTAGCTGCTTACTGTGCTGTGTGGAGTAGCTGCTGTCTGTCTGTGGTGTAGCTGCTGTCTGTCTGTGCTGTGTGGTGTAGCTGCTGTCTGTCTGATGTGCTGTGAGGAGTAGCTGCTGTCTGTGCTGTGTGGAGCAGCTGCTGTCTGTCTGATGTGCTGAGAGGAGTAGCTGCTGTCTGTCTGATGTGCTGTGAGGAGAAGCTGCTGTCTCTGTCTGATGTGCTGTGAGGAGAAGCTGCTGTCTCTCTGATGTGCTGTGAGGAGTAGCTGCTGTCTGTCTGTCTGATGTGCTGTGAGGAGTAGCTGCGTTCTGTCTGTGCTGTGAGGAGTAGCTGCTGTCTGTCTGTGCTGTGAGGAGTAGCTGTTGTCTGTCCGATGTGCTCTGAGGAGTAGCTGCTGTCTGTCTGATGTGCTGTGAGGAGTAGCAGCTGTCTCTGTCTGTCTAATGTGATGTGAGGAGTAGCTGCTGTCTGTCTGTCTGTGAGGAGTAGCAGCTGTCTGTCTGTGCTGTGATGAGCAGCAGCAGCTGTCTGTCTAATGTGATGTGAGGAGTAGCTTCTGTCTGTCTAATGTGATGTGAGGAGTAGCTGCTGTCTGTCTGTCTGTGAGGAGTAGCAGCTGTCTGTCTGTGCTGTGATGAGCAGCAGCAGCTGTCTGTCTAATGTGATGTGAGGAGTAGCTGCTGTCTGTCTGTCTGTCTGTGAGGAGTAGCAGCTGTCTGTCTAATGTGATGTGCGTTCAGCTGACAGAGACGTTACACAGTTACAATACAATGTGGTCCAGCTGCTCCACTCTGCCTGTGTAGGGTAACTGCTGTCTCTCTGTCTGTGCTGTGTAGGGTAACTGCTGTCTCTCTGTCTGTGCTGTGTAGGGTAACTGCTGTCTCTTCTCTGTCTGTGCTGTGTAGGGTAACTGCTGTCTCTCTGTCTGTGCTGTGTAGGGTAACTGCTGTCTGTCTCTCTGTGGGTAGTGATGTGACGAGTTTCATTATCTACATAGCTGGAGGGTTAGTGGAGTTGCATCTCCTGTGTTTGGTGACTACGCCCCTCAGACCAAAGGCTTCTGTTAAGCATTTCTCATGCACCAAATGTCAGCTGTGCACTGTGTGTGCACTGTGTGTGCACTGTGTGTGCACTGTGTGTGCACTGTGTGTGCACTGTGTGGTGCGCGCACTGTGTGGTGCGCGCACTGTGTGGTGCGCGCACTGTGTAAAGATAACTGCTAAGCCACTGAAGGCTGTCTGATCATAGCCTGTGTGTTGTCTCAGGGAGCCACACCCCTAACACCCGCCCACTCTGGATCACCTGCGCTATTGATTGGTCAGAGGTGAGCCAGCAGCATACCACCCTGCATACCACTGCTGGCTTGATTCTGAAGCTAAGCAGGGTTGGTCCTGGTCGGTCCCTGGATGGTCCCTGGATGGGAGACCAGATGCTGCTGGAAGTGGTGTTGGAGGGCCAGTAGGAGGCACTCTATCCTCTGGTCTAAAACAATATATCCCAATGCTACGGGCTGTTACTGGGAGTAGAACGGGCTGTTACTGGGAGTAGAACGGGCTGTTACTGGGAGTAGAACGGGCTGTTACTGGGAGTAGAACGGGCTGTTACTGGGAGTAGAACGGGCTGTTACTGGGAGTAGAACGGGCTGTTACTGGGAGTAGAACGGGCTGTTACTGGGAGTAGAACGGGCTGTTACTGGGAGTAGAACGGGCTGTTACTGGGAGTAGAACGGGCTGTTACTGGGAGTAGAACGGGCTGTTACTGGGAGTAGAACGGGCTGTTACTGGGAGTAGAACGGGCTGTTACTGGGAGTAGAACGGGCTGTTACTGGGAGTAGAACGGGCTGTTACTGGGAGTAGAACGGGCTGTTACTGGGAGTAGAACGGGCTGTTACTGGGAGTAGAACGGGCTGTTACTGGGAGTAGAACGGGCTGTTACTGGGAGTAGAACGGGCTGTTACTGGGAGTAGAACGGGCTGTTACTGGGAGTAGAACGGGCTGTTACTGGGAGTAGAACGGGCTGTTACTGGGAGTAGAACGGGCTGTTACTGGGAGTAGAACGGGCTGTTACTGGGAGTAGAACGGGCTGTTACTGGGAGTAGAACGGGCTGTTACTGGGAGTAGAACGGGCTGTTACTGGGAGTAGAACGGGCTGTTACTGGGAGTAGAACGGGCTGTTACTGGGAGTAGAACGGGCTGTTACTGGGAGTAGAACGGGCTGTTACTGGGAGTAGAACGGGCTGTTACTGGGAGTAGAACGGGCTGTTACTGGGAGTAGAACGGGCTGTTACTGGGAGTAGAACGGGCTGTTACTGGGAGTAGAACGGGCTGTTACTGGGAGTAGAACGGGCTGTTACTGGGAGTAGAACGGGCTGTTACTGGGAGTAGAACGGGCTGTTACTGGGAGTAGAACGGGCTGTTACTGGGAGTAGAACGGGCTGTTACTGGGAGTAGAGCGGGCTGTTACTGGGAGTAGAGCGGACTGTTACTGGGAGTAGAGCGGGCTGTTACTGGGAGTAGAGCGGGCTGTTACTGGGAGTAGAGCGGGCTGTTACTGGGAGTGGAACGGGCTGTTACTGGGAGTGGAACGGGCTGTTACTGGGAGTGGAACGGGCTGTTACTGGGAGTGGAACGGGCTGTTACTGGGAGTGGAACGGGCTGTTACTGGGAGTAGAGCGGGCTTGTTACTGGAAGTAGAGCGGGCTTGTTACTGGGAGTGGAACGGGCTTGTTACTGGGAGTGGAACGGGCTGTTACTGGGAGTGGAACGGGCTGTTACTGGGAGTGGAGCGGGCTGTTACTGGGAGTGGAGCGGGCTGTTACTGGGAGTGGAGCGGGCTGTTACTGGGAGTGGAGCGGGCTGTTACTGGGAGTGGAGCGGGCTGTTACTGGGAGTGGAGCGGGCTGTTACTGGGACAAGGTGAGGAGTGGCTCTTTCACACACCTGTACACCTCTCTTGGCATCTCCCTCCTCCAGTCATAAGAAGATGAGCAGCCTTCACTAATCAGTAGTCCTGCTACATGTTGTCTCCTCCTGACAGCCTGAGAGTAGTAGCAGGCAGCTGATCTCTGCTGTAGCCTCCTGAAAAACACACTCACTGGACAATAGGCTGCTATTATGTCCAATTCTGTCATTTTTTTAAAATCGAAAAACTAAAAGAATGACACGCCATTGTAACCTGTTAACATGGCAACGAAATAATCTGTCAGTAACAGCATGACCACTTTCTCGTCCTTCAGAAACCTGTACCCCAAGTTTGCGTCTCCCTGGGCGTCAGCACCGTGTCGACCCCAGGACATCGGTACGTATCCTACCCAGCCAGAGTGCTCTGGAGGTGGGATAGATTCTGCCAGTTTCCCCGTCTGGTTCTCTCTAACCACTTCTCTCTTCCCTTCCAGACTTCCATGTTCCATCTGAGTATTTAACCAACATTCACATAAGGGACAAGGTATGTACCTCAGAGACAGAATAAACCCACCCAGGGTTGGGTTGCTGTTGGCCAACATGGCAACAACACACCACCATTCACCCTTATGGCAGCCCCCCCGCACCTCTCTGATTCAGACCTTCTTCTAAGTTGTTCATTAAGGATGGTTAAAGTACTTTTTCTAACCAGCTCAATGTAACGTTGTTGTTTTGACCCTCGTGTTATTGGCCCCTCTGTTTGGGTGCACTAGCAACACTTGTTGTAACTGCTCTGTCCACTGTGAGAGTTGAATCATCTTTTTATCTAGCATGGTTGAGATAGGAATGGCACGGTTAGCTTCTGTTGATGGTGCCAGGTAGCTGACTAGATCAATAACCTGTTGCCCCTCTCCCTCCACTCCCTCCCCTCTCTCTCTTTTCCTCCCCTCTCTCTCTTTTCCTCCCCTCTCTCTCTTTTCCTCCCCTCTCTCTCTTTTCCTCCCCTCTCTCTCTTTTCCTCCCCTCTCTCTCTTTTCCTCACCTCTCCCTCTTTTCCTCCCCTCTCTCTCTTTTCCTCCCCTCTCTCTCTTTTCCTCCCCCCTCTCCCTCTTTTCCTCCCCTCCCTCTTTTCCTCCCCTCTCCCTCTTTTCCTCCCCTCTCTCTTCCCCCCCCTCTCCCCCCCTCTCTCTCTTTTCCTCCCCTCTCTCTCTTTTCCTCCCCTCTCTCTTTTCATCCCCTCTCCCTCTTTTCCTCCCCTCTCTCTTTCCCCCCCTCTCCCTCTTTTCCTCCCCTCTCTCTCTTCCTCCCCTCTCTCTTTCCCCCCCTCTCCTCCCCTCTCTCTCTTTTCATCCCCTCTCCCTCTTTTCCTCCCCTCTCTCTTTCCCCCCCTCTCCCCCCCTCTCCCTCTTTTCCTCCCCTCTCTCTCTTTTCCTCCCCTCTCTTTCCCCCCTCCCCCCCCCCCTCTCTCTCTTTTTTCCCCCCCCTCTCTCTTTTCCCCCTCCCCTCTCTCTTCCCCCCCCCTCTCCCCCCCCCCCTCTCCCTCTTTTCCTCCCCTCTCTCTCTTTCCTCCCCCCTCTCTCTTTCCCCCCCCCCTCTCTCTTTTCCTCCCCTCTCTCTCTTTTCCTCCCCTCTCTCTCTTTTCCTCCCCTCTCTCTTTCCTCCCCCCTCTCTCTTTTCCCCCCCTCTCTCTCTTTTCCTCCCCTCTCTCTCTTTTCCTCCCCTCTCTCTTTCCCCCCCTCTCCCCCCTCTCTCTCTTTTCCTCCCCTCTCTCTTTTCCTCCCCTCTCTCTCTTCCTCCCCTCTCTCTTTCCCCCCCTCTCCTCCCCTCTCTCTCTTTTCATCCCCTCTCTCTCTTTTCCTTCCCTCTCTTTCCCCCCCCTCCCCCCCTCTCTCTCTTTTCCTCCCCTCGCTCTCTTTTCCTCCCCTCTCTCTTTCCCCCCCTCTCCCCCCTCTCTCTCTTTTCCTCCCCTCTCTCTCTTTTCCTCCCCTCTCTCTCTTTTCCTCCCCTCTCGCTCTCTTTTCCTCCCCTCTCGCTCTCTTTTCCTCCCCTCTCTCGCTCTTCCTCCCCTCCCCTCTCCTCTCTCTGCAGCTTGCTGCAATCAAACTGTCTCGGTATGGGGAGGACCTGCTGTTCTATCTTTACTACATGAACGGAGGAGACCTCCTCCAGCTGCTGGCAGCAGTAGAGCTGTACGTATACAGACACACCACACTGTGTGAAGGATGCTCCTCAGCTGGGCTAGCTAGTGTCTGCTATGGTAACAGGCTTGGTGAGGTGTTTGTTTTACTCACCTTTTCTTGTGAACGAGCGCCCTCCTCTGGGTTGTAGTGGTACTGACGTGGAACATGAAGCAGAACATACCTCTGTAGTCAGGCCCCTTCTGCTACCTCTATGTAGTCTGCCCCCTTCTGCTACCTCTATGTAGTCTGCCACCTCTATGTAGTCTGGCCCCCTTCTGCCACCTCTATGTAGTCTGGCCCCTTCTGCCACCTCTATGTAGTCAGGCCCCTTCTGCCACCTCTATGTAGTCTGTCAGGCCCCTTCTGCCACCTCTATGTAGTCTGTCAGGCCCCTTCTGCCACCTCTATGTTGTCAGGCCCCTTCTGCCACCTCTATGTAGTCAGGCCCCTTCTGCCACCTCTATGTAGTCAGGCCCCTTCTGCTACCTCTATGTAGTCTGCCACCTCTATGTAGTCTGGCCCCTTCTGCCACATCTATGTAGTCAGGCCCCTTCTGCCACCTCTATGTAGTCTGTCAGGCCCCTTCTGCCACCTCTATGTAGTCTGTCAGGCCCCTTCTGCTACCTCTATGTAGTCAGGCCCCTTCTGCCACCTCTATGTAGTCTGGCCCCTTCTGCTACCTCTATGTAGTCTGTCAGGCCCCTTCTGCTACCTCTATGTAGTCTGGCCCCTTCTGCTACCTCTATGTAGTCAGGCCCCTTCTGCCACCTCTATGTAGTCTGGCCCCTTCTGCTACCTCTATGTAGCCAGGGCCCCCTTCTGCTACCTCTATGTAGTCAGGCCCCCTTCTGCTACCTCTATGTAGTCTGGCCCCCTTCTGCTACCTCTATGTAGTCAGGGCCCCTTCTGCTACCTCTATGTAGTCAGGCCCCCTTCTGCTACCTCTATGTAGTCAGGCCCCTTCTGCTACCTCTATGTAGTCAGGGCCCTTCTGCTACCTCTATGTAGTCAGGCCCCCTTCTGCTACCTCTATGTAGTCAGGCCCCCTTCTGCTACCTCTATGTAGTCTGGCCCCCTTCTGCTACCTCTATGTAGTCAGGCCCCCTTCTGCTACCTCTATGTAGTCTGGCCCCCTTCTGCTACCTCTATGTAGTCTGGCCCCCTTCTGCTACCTCTATGTAGTCAGGCCCCCTTCTGCTACCTCTATGTAGTCTGGCCCCCTTCTGCCACCTCTATGTAGTCTGGCCCCTTCTGCCACCTCTATGTAGCCAGGGCCCCCTTCTGCCACCTCTATGTAGTCTGGCCCCCTTCTGCCACCTCTATGTAGTCTGGCCCCCTTCTGCCACCTCTATGTAGTCTGGCCCCCTTCTGCCACCTCTATGTAGTCTGGCCCCTTCTGCTACCTCTATGTAGTCTGGCCCCCTTCTGCCACCTCTATGTAGTCTGGCCCCCTTCTGCCACCTCTATGTAGTCTGGCCCCCTTCTGCCACCTCTATGTAGTCTGTCCCCTTCTGCCACCTCTATGTAGTTTGTTTTTCAAGTCTTATAATCGATTGATACTACCGTATACAATGCTCTGCCCTAACCTGTATGACCTGTGACCTGTGACCTCAGCTTCAACCGGGACTGGCGGTACCACAAGGAGGAGCGTGTGTGGATCACGCGGGCGCCGGGCATGGAGCCCACTCTGAAGACCAACGCCTATGAGAGAGGCACCTACTACTTCTTTGATTGTCTTAACTGGAGGAAAGTAGCCAAGGTGAAGGACAGAGGCTTGAGGACTGTTACCGTAGTTACAGTGCATTCAGAAAGTATTCAGACCCCTTGACTTTCTCCACATTTTCTTTGTTACAGCCTTATATAAAATTATAAAATTGATTTAAATTGTTTTTTTCTACACACTCAACCCCCTAAAAAACAATTCGACATTTTTGCAAATGTATAATATTTTTTTTTTTACAGAAATATAAGATTTATATAAGTATTCAGACCCTTTACTCAGTACTTTGTTGAAGCGCCTTTGGCAGCGATTACAGCCTTGAGTTTTCATGGGTAAGTTTGGCACACCTGTATTTGAGGAGTTTCTCCCATTCTTCTCGGGTTCTTGGTCAACTCCCTGACCAACGGCCTTTCTCCCCTGATTGCTCAGTTTGTCCTGGCTGACAGCTCTAGGAAGAGTCTTGGTGGTTCTAAAATTCTTCCATTTCAGAATGATAGAAACCACTGTGTCCTTCGGGACCTTCAATGCTGCAGAGATGTTTTGGTACCCTTCCCCAGATCTGTGCCTCGACACAATCCTGTCTCGGAGTTCTAAGGACAATTCCTTCAACCTCGTGGCTTGGTTTTTGCTCTGACGTGCACAGTCAACTGTGGGACCTTATATAGACCGGTGTATGCCTTTCCAAATCATGTCCAAGTGGTAGAAGCATCTCTAATCAAAAATCAAATCAAATGTATTTGTCACATACACATGGTTAGCAGATGTTAATGCGAGTGTAGCGAAATGCTTGTGCTTCTAGTTGACGACAATGCAGTAATAACCAATGAGTAATCTAACCTAACAATTCCACAACTACTACCTTATACACACAAGTGTAAAGGGATAAAGAATATGTACATAAAGATATATGAATGAGTGATGGTACAGTCTCTCGGTCCCAGCTTTGATGCACCTGTACTGACTTCGCCTTCTGGATGATAGCGGGGATGATCAATGGAAACAGGATGCACTGGAGCTCAATTTCCAGTCTCATAGCAAAGAGTCTGAATACTTATGTAAATAAGGTATTTCAGTTTTTTATCTGTAATACATTTGAATATATATTTTTTTACCTGTTTTTGCTTTGTCATTATGGGGTATTGTGATGTCATTATGTGGTATTGTGATGTCGTTATGGGGTATTGTGATGTCATTATGGGGTATTGTGATGTCATTATGGGGTATTGTGATGTCATTATGGGGTATTGTGATGTCATTATGGGGTATTGTGATGTCATTATGGGGTATTGTGATGTCATTATGGGGTATTGTGATGTCATTATGGGGTATTGTGATGTCGTTATGGGGTATTGTGATGTCATTATGGGGTATTGTGATGTCATTATGGGGTATTGTGATGTCATTATGGGGTATTGTGATGTCATTATGGGGTATTGTGATGTCATTATGGGGTATTGTGATGTCATTATGGTGTGTAGATTGATGAGGAAAAAACAATGGAATCCATTTTAGAATGAGGCTGTAACATAATGTGGAAAAAGGGAAGGGGTCTGAATACTTTCCCAATGCGTTGTAGTGTTGTTGTTTTTGTGTGTGTGTGGGGGGTGTTAAGGCAAGCTAACAATAACAGCTTTTCCAACTGCAAAAGTGTATGTGGTTTGGTATAGATGTGCTTTGTCATGCAGTTGTGGACATGTGTGTTTCCAACTTGGACCCTTGACATATGGGATCATTCACTCCCAGAGGATTTGTAGACCTGCTGATTCCCCCCCATAGAAAGTTCTAGTATTGTTCTATCATGTCCAATATTCTCCTCGAGATGTTCTGTATTTAATATGCTGCTTCAGCTGAACACTACCGTTGTCCACTACCGTTATCCACTACCCTTATCCACTACCGTTATCCACTACCGTTATCCACTACCGTTGTCCACTACCGTTATCCACTACCCTTATCCACTACCCTTATCCACTACCGTTATCCACTACCGTCATCCACCACCGTTATCCACTACCGTTATCCACTACCCTTATCCACTACCCTTATCCACTACCGTTATCCACTACCGTCATCCACCACCGTTATCCACTACCGTTATCCACTACCGTTATCCACTACCCTTATCCACTACCGTTATCCACTACCGTTATCCACTACCGTTGTCCACTACCGTTATCCACTACCCTTATCCACTACCCTTATCCACTACCGTTATCCACTACCGTCATCCACCACCGTTATCCACTACCGTTATCCACTACCCTTATCCACTACCCTTATCCACTACCGTTATCCACTACCGTCATCCACTACCGTTATCCACTACCGTTATCCACTACCGTTATCCACTACCGTTATCCACTACCCTTATCCACTACCGTTATCCACTACCGTTATCCACCACCGTTATCCACCACCCTTATCCACTACCGTTATCCACTACCCTTATCCACTACCGTTATCCACTACCCTTATCCACTACCCTTATCCACTACCGTTATCCACTACCGTTATCCACTACCGTTGTCCACTACCGTTATCCACTACCGTTATCCACTACCCTTATCCACTACCGTTATCCACTACCGTTATCCACTACCGTTGTCCACTACCGTTATCCACTACCGTTGTCCACTACCGTTATCCACTACCCTTATCCACTACCGTTATCCACTACCGTTATCCACTACCGTTGTCCACTACCGTTATCCACTACCCTTATCCACTACCCTTATCCACTACCGTTATCCACTACCGTCATCCACCACCGTTATCCACTACCGTTATCCACTACCCTTATCCACTACCCTTATCCACTACCGTTATCCACTACCGTCATCCACCACCGTTATCCACTACCGTTATCCACTACCCTTATCCACTACCGTTATCCACTACCGTTATCCACTACCGTTATCCACTACCCTTATCCACTACCCTTATCCACTACCGTTATCCACTACCGTTATCCACTACCGTTGTCCACTACCGTTATCCACTACCGTTATCCACTACCGTTATCCACTACCGTTATCCACTACCGTTATCCACTGCCGTTATCCACTACCGTTATCCACTACCGTTGTCCACTACCGTTATCCACTACCGTTGTCCACTACCGTTATCCACTACCGTTATCCACTACCCTTATCCACTACCCTTATCCACTACCGTTATCCACTACCGTTATCCACTGCCGTTATCCACTACCGTTATCCACTACCGTTGTCCACTACCGTTATCCACTACCGTTATCCACTACCCTTATCCACTACCCTTATCCACTACCGTTATCCACTACCCTTATCCACTACCCTTATCCACTACCGTTGTCCACTACCGTTATCCACTGCTTCAGCTGAACACTACCGTTGTCCACTACCCTTATCCACTACCGTTATCCACTACCGTTATCCACTGCCGTTATCCACTACCGTTATCCACTACCGTTGTCCACTACCGTTATCCACTACCGTTATCCACTACCCTTATCCACTACCGTTATCCACTACCCTTATCCACTACCCTTATCCACTACCGTTGTCCACTACCGTTATCCACTGCTTCAGCTGAACACTACCGTTATCCACTACCCTTATCCACTACCCTTATCCACTACCGTTATCCACTACCGTTATCCACTACCGTTATCCACTACCGTTATCCACTGCCGTTATCCACTGCCGTTGTCCACTACCGTTATCCACTACCGTTATCCACTACCGTTATCCACTACCGTTGTCCACTACCGTTATCCACTACCGTTATCCACTACCGTTGTCCACTACCCTTATCCACTACCCTTATCCACTACCGTTGTCCACTACCGTTATCCACTACCGTTGTCCACTACCGTTATCCACTACCGTTATCCACTACCGTTGTCCACTACCGTTGTCCACTACCGTTATCCACTACCCTTATCCACTACCGTTATCCACTACCGTTATCCACTACCGTTGTCCACTACCGTTATCCACTGCTTCAGCTGAACACTACCGTTGTCCACTACCCTTATCCACTACCCTTATCCACTACCGTTATCCACTACCCTTATCCACTGCCGTTATCCACTACCGTTATCCACTACCCTTATCCACTACCGTTATCCACTACCCTTATCCACTACCGTTGTCCACTACCGTTATCCACTACCCTTATCCACTACCGTTATCCACTACCCTTATCCACTACCGTTATCCACTACCCTTATCCACTACCGTTATCCACTACCGTTATCCACTACCCTTATCCACTACCCTTATCCACTACCCTTATCCACTACCCTTATCCACTACCGTTATCCACTACCCTTATCCACTACCCTTATCCACTACCCTTATCCACTACCGTCGTCCACTACCCTTATCCACTACCCTTATCCACTACCGTTATCCACTACCCTTATCCACTACCCTTATCCACTACCGTCGTCCACTACCGTTATCCACTACCGTTGTCCACTACCGTCGTCCACTACCATCGTCCACTACCCTTATCCACTACCCTTATCCACTACCCTTATCCACTACCCTTATCCACTACCGTTGTCCACTACCCTTATCCACTACCGTTGTCCACTACCGTCGTCCACTACCGTCATCCACTACCCTTATCCACTACCGTTATCCACTACCCTTATCCACTACCCTTATCCACTACCGTTGTCCACTACCGTCGTCCACTACCCTTATCCACTACCGTTATCCACTGCCGTTATCCACTACCCTTATCCACTACCCTTATCCACTACCGTTATCCACTACCCTTATCCACTACCGTTATCCACTACCCTTATCCACTACCGTTATCCACTACCGTTATCCACTACCCTTATCCACTACCGTCGTCCACTACCCTTATCCACTACCGTTATCCACTACCCTTATCCACTACCGTTATCCACTACCGTTATCCACTACCGTTATCCACTACCGTCGTACACTACCCTTATCCACTACCCTTATCCACTACCGTTATCCACTACCCTTATCCACTACCCTTATCCACTACCCTTATCCACTACCGTCGTCCACTACCCTTATCCACTACCCTTATCCACTACCGTTATCCACTACCCTTATCCACTACCCTTATCCACTACCGTCGTCCACTACCGTTATCCACTACCGTTGTCCACTACCGTCGTCCACTACCGTCGTCCACTACCGTCGTCCACTACCGTCATCCACTACCCTTATCCACTACCCTTATCCACTACCCTTATCCACTACCGTTGTCCACTACCCTTATCCACTACCGTTGTCCACTACCGTCGTCCACTACCGTCATCCACTACCCTTATCCACTACCGTTATCCACTACCCTTATCCACTACCGTTGTCCACTACCGTCGTCCACTACCCTTATCCACTACCGTTATCCACTGCCGTTATCCACTACCCTTATCCACTACCCTTATCCACTACCGTTATCCACTACCCTTATCCACTACCGTTATCCACTACCCTTATCCACTACCGTTATCCACTACCGTTATCCACTACCCTTATCCACTACCGTCGTCCACTACCCTTATCCACTACCCTTATCCACTACCGTTATCCACTACCCTTATCCACTACCCTTATCCACAACCCTTATCCACTACCGTCGTCCACTACCCTTATCCACTACCGTTATCCACTACCCTTATCCACTACCCTTATCCACTACCGTCGTCCACTACCGTTATCCACTACCGTTGTCCACTACCGTTGTCCACTACCGTCGTCCACTACCGTCATCCACTACCCTTATCCACTACCGTTATCCACTACCCTTATCCACTACCCTTATCCACTACCCTTATCCACTACCGTTGTCCACTACCGTCGTTCACTACCCTTATCCACTACCCTTATCCACTACCGTTGTCCACTACCGTTGTCCACTACCGTCGTCCACTACCCTTATCCACTACCGTTATCCACTACCGTTGTCCACTACCCTTATCCACTACCGTTATCCACTACCGTTGTCCACTACCCTTGTCCACTACCGTTATCCACTACCGTTATCCACTACCCTTATCCACTACCGTTATCCACTACCGTCGTCCACTACCGTCATCCACTACCCTTATCCACTACCGTTGTCCACTACCGTTGTCCACTACCGTCGTCCACTACCCTTATCCACTACCGTTATCCACTACCGTTGTCCACTACCGTTATCCACTACCGTTATCCACTACCGTTGTCCACTACCGTTGTCCACTACCGTCGTCCACTACCGTCGTCCACTACCCTTATCCACTAACGTTGTCCACTACCGTTATCCACTACCCTTATCCACTACCGTTATCCACTACCGTCGTCCACTACCGTCATCCACTACCCTTATCCACTACCGTTATCCACTACCGTTGTCCACTACCGTTGTCCACTACCGTCGTCCACTACCGTCGTCCACTACCGTCGTCCACTACCCTTATCCACTACCGTCGTCCACTACCGTTATCCACTACCGTTATCCACTACCGTTGTCCACTACCGTCGTCCACTACCGTCATCCACTACCCTTATCCACTACCGTCGTCCACTACCGTTATCCACTACCGTCGTCCACTACCCTTATCCACTACCGTCGTCCACTACCGTCGTCCACTACCCTTATCCACTACCGTCGTCCACTACCCTTATCCACTACCGTCGTCCACTATCGTCGTCCACTACCCTTATCCACTACCGTCGTCCACTACCCTTATCCACTACCGTCGTCCACTACCCTTATCCACTACCGTCATCCACTACCCTTATCCACTACCGTCGTCCACTACCGTTGTCCACTACCGTCGTCCACTACCGTCATCCACTACCCTTATCCACTACCCTTATCCACTACCCTTATCCACTACCGTCGTCCACTACCGTTGTCCACTACCGTCATCCACTACCGTCGTCCACTACCCTTATCCACTACCGTTATCCACTACCGTTATCCACTGCCGTTATCCACTGCCGTTATCCACTGCCGTTATCCACTACCGTTATCCACTGCTTCAGCTGAACACTACCGTTATCCACTACCGTTATCCACTACCGTTATCCACTGCCGTTATCCACTGCCGTTATCCACTGCCGTTATCCACTGCCGTTATCCACTGCCGTTATCCACTGCCGTTATCCACTACCGTTATCCACTGCCGTTATCCACTGCCGTTATCCACTGCCGTTATCCACTACCGTTATCCACTGCTGTTATCCACTACCGTTATCCACTGCCGTTATCCACTGCTGTTATCCACTGCCGTTATCCACTGCCGTTATCCACTGCCGTTATCCACTACCGTTATCCACTACCGTTATCCACTACCGTTATCTACTGCCGTTATCCACTGCCGTTATCCACTACCGTTATCCACTGCTTCAGCTGAACACTACCGTTATCCACTACCGTTATCCACTACCGTTATCCACTGCTGTTATCCACTACCGTTATCCACTGCCGTTATCCACTGCTGTTATCCACTACCCTTATCCACTACCGTCGTCCACTACCGTTATCCACTACCCTTATCCACTACCGTCGTCCACTACCCTTATCCACTACCGTCATCCACTACCCTTATCCACTACCGTCGTCCACTACCGTTGTCCACTACCGTTGTCCACTACCGTCGTCCACTACCGTCATCCACTACCCTTATCCACTACCCTTATCCACTACCCTTATCCACTACCGTCGTCCACTACCGTTATCCACTACCCTTATCCACTACCGTCGTCCACTACCCTTATCCACTACCGTCATCCACTACCCTTATCCACTACCGTCGTCCACTACCGTTGTCCACTACCGTTGTCCACTACCGTCGTCCACTACCGTCATCCACTACCCTTATCCACTACCGTCGTCCACTACCGTTATCCACTACCGTTATCCACTACCGTTGTCCACTACCGTCGTCCACTACCGTCATCCACTACCCTTATCCACTACCGTCGTCCACTACCGTTATCCACTACCGTCGTCCACTACCCTTATCCACTACCGTCGTCCACTACCGTCGTCCACTACCCTTATCCACTACCGTCGTCCACTACCCTTATCCACTACCGTCGTCCACTATCGTCGTCCACTACCCTTATCCACTACCGTCGTCCACTACCCTTATCCACTACCGTCATCCACTACCCTTATCCACTACCGTCGTCCACTACCGTTGTCCACTACCGTCGTCCACTACCGTCATCCACTACCCTTATCCACTACCCTTATCCACTACCCTTATCCACTACCGTCGTCCACTACCGTCGTCCACTACCGTCATCCACTACCGTTGTCCACTACCGTCGTCCACTACCGTCATCCACTACCCTTATCCACTACCCTTATCCACTACCCTTATCCACTACCGTCGTCCACTACCGTCGTCCACTACCGTCATCCACTACCCTTATCCACTACCCTTATCCACTACCCTTATCCACTACCGTTGTCCACTACCGTCGTCCACTACCGTTGTCCACTACCGTCGTCCACTACCGTCATCCACTACCCTTATCCACTACCCTTATCCACTACCCTTATCCACTACCGTCGTCCACTACCCTTATCCACTACCGTCGTCCACTACCGTCGTCCACTACCCTTATCCACTACCGTCGTCCACTACCCTTATCCACTACCGTCGTCCACTATCGTCGTCCACTACCCTTATCCACTACCGTCGTCCACTACCCTTATCCACTACCGTCATCCACTACCCTTATCCACTACCGTCGTCCACTACCGTTGTCCACTACCGTCGTCCACTACCGTCATCCACTACCCTTATCCACTACCCTTATCCACTACCCTTATCCACTACCGTCGTCCACTACCGTTGTCCACTACCGTCATCCACTACCGTTGTCCACTACCGTCGTCCACTACCGTCATCCACTACCCTTATCCACTACCCTTATCCACTACCGTCGTCCACTACCGTTGTCCACTACCGTCGTCCACTACCGTCATCCACTACCCTTATCCACTACCCTTATCCACTACCCTTATCCACTACCCTTGTCCACTACCGTTGTCCACTACCGTCGTCCACTACCGTTGTCCACTACCGTCGTCCACTACCGTCATCCACTACCCTTATCCACTACCCTTATCCACTACCCTTATCCACTACCGTCGTCCACTACCCTTATCCACTACCGTTATCCACTACCGTTATCCACTGCCGTTATCCACTGCCGTTATCCACTACCGTTATCCACTGCTTCAGCTGAACACTACCGTTATCCACTACCGTTATCCACTGCCGTTATCCACTGCCGTTATCCACTGCCGTTATCCACTGCCGTTATCCACTGCCGTTATCCACTGCCGTTATCCACTGCCGTTATCCACTGCCGTTATCCACTGCCGTTATCCACTGCCGTTATCCACTGCCGTTATCCACTACCGTTATCCACTGCTGTTATCCACTACCGTTATCCACTGCCGTTATCCACTGCCGTTATCCACTGCCGTTATCCACTGCCGTTATCCACTACCGTTATCCACTACCGTTATCCACTGCCGTTATCCACTACCGTTATCCACTACCGTTATCCACTACCGTTATCTACTGCCGTTATCCACTGCCGTTATCCACTACCGTTATCCACTGCTTCAGCTGAACACTACCGTTATCCACTACCGTTGTCCACTACCGTTATCCACTGCCGTTATCCACTGCTGTTATCCACTGCCGTTATCCACTACCGTTATCCACTACCGTTATCCACTGCCGTTATCCACTGCCGTTATCCACTGCCGTTATCCACTACCGTTATCCACTACCGTTATCCACTACCGTTATCCACTGCTTCAGCTGAACACTACCGTTATCCACTACCGTTATCCACTACCGTTATCCACTGCTGTTATCCACTACCGTTATCCACTGCCGTTATCCACTGCTGTTATCCACTACCCTTATCCACTACCGTCGTCCACTACCGTTATCCACTACCCTTATCCACTACCGTCGTCCACTACCCTTATCCACTACCGTCATCCACTACCCTTATCCACTACCGTCGTCCACTACCGTTGTCCACTACCGTTGTCCACTACCGTCGTCCACTACCGTCATCCACTACCCTTATCCACTACCCTTATCCACTACCCTTATCCACTACCGTTATCCACTACCGTTGTCCACTACCGTCATCCACTACCCTTATCCACTACCGTCATCCACTACCCTTATCCACTACCGTCATCCACTACCCTTATCCACTACCCTTATCCACTACCCTTATCCACTACCGTTATCCACTACCGTTATCCACTACCGTTATCCACTACCCTTATCCACTACCGTCTTCCACTACCCTTATCCACTACCCTTATCCACTACCGTTATCCACTACCCTTATCCACTACCCTTATCCACAACCCTTATCCACTACTGTCGTCCACTACCCTTATCCACTACCCTTATCCACTACCGTTATCCACTACCCTTATCCACTACCCTTATCCACTACCGTCGTCCACTACCGTTATCCACTACCGTTGTCCACTACCGTCGTCCACTACCGTCATCCACTACCCTTATCCACTACCGTTATCCACTACCCTTATCCACTACCCTTATCCACTACCGTTATCCACTACCCTTATCCACTACCCTTATCCACTACCCTTATCCACTACCGTTGTCCACTACCGTCGTCCACTACCCTTATCCACTACCCTTATCCACTACCCTTATCCACTACCGTTGTCCACTACCGTTGTCCACTACCGTTGTCCACTACCGTCGTCCACTACCCTTATCCACTACCGTTATCCACTACCGTTGTCCACTACCCTTATCCACTACCGTTATCCACTACCGTTATCCACTACCCTTATCCACTACCGTTATCCACTACCGTCGTCCACTACCGTCATCCACTACCCTTATCCACTACCCTTATCCACTACCGTTGTCCACTACCGTTGTCCACTACCGTCGTCCACTACCCTTATCCACTACCGTTAACCACTACCCTTATCCACTACCGTTATCCACTACCGTTGTCCACTACCGTTGTCCACTACCGTCGTCCACTACCGTCGTCCACTACCCTTATCCACTACCGTTGTCCACTACCGTTATCCACTACCCTTATCCACTACCGTTATCCACTACCGTCGTCCACTACCGTCATCCACTACCCTTATCCACTACCGTTATCCACTACCGTTGTCCACTACCGTTGTCCACTACCGTCGTCCACTACCGTCATCCACTACCCTTATCCACTACCGTCGTCCACTACCGTCATCCACTACCGTTATCCACTACCGTTGTCCACTACCGTCGTCCACTACCGTCATCCACTACCCTTATCCACTACCGTCGTCCACTACCGTTATCCACTACCGTCGTCCACTACCCTTATCCACTACCGTCGTCCACTACCGTCGTCCACTACCCTTATCCACTACCGTCGTCCACTACCCTTATCCACTACCGTCGTCCACTATCGTCGTCCACTACCCTTATCCACTACCGTCGTCCACTACCCTTATCCACTACCGTCATCCACTACCCTTATCCACTACCGTCGTCCACTACCGTCGTCCACTACCGTCGTCCACTACCGTCATCCACTACCCTTATCCACTACCCTTATCCACTACCCTTATCCACTACCGTCGTCCACTACCGTTGTCCACTACCGTCATCCACTACCGTCGTCCACTACCCTTATCCACTACCGTTATCCACTACCGTTATCCACTGCCGTTATCCACTGCCGTTATCCACTGCCGTTATCCACTACCGTTATCCACTGCTTCAGCTGAACACTACCGTTATCCACTACCGTTATCCACTACCGTTATCCACTGCCGTTATCCACTGCCGTTATCCACTGCCGTTATCCACTACCGTTATCCACTGCCGTTATCCACTACCGTTATCCACTACCGTTATCCACTGCCGTTATCCACTACCGTTATCCACTGCCGTTATCCACTACCGTTATCCACTGCCGTTATCCACTGCCGTTATCCACTGCCGTTATCCACTGCCGTTATCCACTACCGTTATCCACTACCGTTATCCACTGCCGTTATCCACTACCGTTATCCACTGCCGTTATCCACTGCCGTTATCCACTGCCGTCATCCACTGCCGTCGTCCACTACCCTTATCCACTACCCTTATCCACTACCGTTATCCACTACCCTTATCCACTACCCTTATCCACTACCGTTATCCACTACCGTTATCCACTACCGTCGTCCACTACCCTTATCCACTACCGTTATCCACTACCCTTATCCACTACCGTTATCCACTACCGTTATCCACTACCGTTATCCACTACCGTCGTCCACTACCGTCGTCCACTACCCTTATCCACTACCGTCGTCCACTACCCTTATCCACTACCGTCGTCCACTACCGTCATCCACTACCGTCGTCCACTACCCTTATCCACTACCGTCGTCCACTACCCTTATCCACTACCGTCGTCCACTACCCTTATCCACTACCGTCGCCCACTACCCTTATCCACTACCCTTATCCACTACCCTTATCCACTACCGTCGTCCACTACCCTTATCCACTACCGTTGTCCACTACCGTTGTCCACTACCGTCGTCCACTACCGTCGTCCACTACCCTTATCCACTACCCTTATCCACTACCGTCATCCACTACCCTTATCCACTACCGTCGTCCACTACCCTTATCCACTACCCTTATCCACTACCGTCGTCCACTACCCTTATCCACTACCGTCGTCCACTACCGTCATCCACTACCGTCGTCCAGTACCGTCATCCACTACCGTCATCCACTACCCTTATCCACTACCGTCGTCCACTACCCTTATCCACTACCGTTGTCCACTACCGTTGTCCACTACCGTTGTCCACTACCGTTGTCCACTACCGTTGTCCACTACCGTCGTCCACTACCGTCGTCCACTACCGTCGTCCACTACCGTTGTCCACTACCCTTATCCACTACCGTCGTCCACTACCGTCGTCCACTACCGTCGTCCACTACCGTCGTCCACTACCGTTGTCCACTACCGTTGTCCACTACCCTTATCCACTACCCTTATCCACTACCCTTATCCACTACCCTTATCCACTACCCTTATCCACTACCATCCCTAAAACCCTTGTTCCTCCCCTCCCTTTCTAGGAGTTTCATCTGGAATACGAGAAGCTAGAGGAGAGACCCCACGTGCCATCCACCTTCAACTACAACCCAGCCCAGCAAGCCTTCTGAGAGACTTCCTTCCCCTCGTTCTCAGTCCACCATGGGATCCTAGACCTGGTTAGAGTTCTGGTCCCTGGCCCTGGTTCCTCACAGCAGACAGACGGACAGACCTACAGACAGCGAATGCCGGTGTGGCTGGCTCAGGCATCCTGCTTTTTATTCCTCGACCATCCACCGTCTGGCAAATTGACTTTAGGCCAAATGGAGGGAAATCCGGCGACCATTTTGGCTCCGGGCAGGTCCTTCTTCCCCTGAACTGAATGATGTGCCGCCCAATCAGACGCTGGTTTCTCTTTTTTAAAATATATATTTTTTTTCTTTTCCCTGTTTTTCCCTGACCTTGTCCCTTTGTTTTGGTTGGTTGTCATTTTGAAAACATTCAGAACCTTTTTGTTTACGCCTCATTCTTCAGACCTCCCCATTGGTCACGAAGCACCATGACATCATAATACACACACACACACACACACACACAGACCCTCTGACAGTGACAGAACAAGGTTGATCTGTCATTATCCAACAGAAGTGTTCAAAGAACACAGTGACCTGCAGAAAATACCTCAACCCATGTTACTGTAGCAGAGTGGAAGACCCACAGACAGACAGACAGACAGACCCACAGACGGACAAGAGGCCAGGAGAAAATGCAATGTTCATATTGTAGCTCTATTTCGTAATAAAAGAACACAAAAGATGTTTGTGGATTTGTTCATATTGTGAAGACAAGACCCATAATAGTTCAGTTTGGACATTAACTCTCAAACACACAACATTTATTTTCCTTCTGTTTATTCTGTCATTCGCTCCCTTTCATCCCCTTTTCTGCCCACAAGAATTATCCACCAATCAGTGACAGACAACCTCCAGCTGTCCGTATTCACTGAGCCTCATCCTCCTTCCAGGGATGAACAGGAGAACAAGAGAGAACTGTCTTTGTTACAATTTAGTAATAAAAGTACAACATGTTTTTCCATTTTTTGGGAGGGGGGGGGGGGCTTACAGGCATCACAGATGAATAAAGAGATGTGTGTGATGTGTATATATTATATATATGACATCTATTTTGGAGAAGATTTAAAAATAAATAAAAACAGACTGTCGCCCCGGCTGTACCTCGTTTTTAGGAGGTGAGCACGGAGCGACGCAATACTGGACGTACTGTACAACGTGGATAAAACAGGACTGTTCTGGGGACCATGCCTAACAACAACAACAACAACAACAACCTGGATTAAAACTGTACTGGAGCCAGTGGATAGAGGACGACAATAACTGGTCAGGACAGGGGACCATGCCTCACGCCCTGAACACTTTCAATTCAACAACCACAGCAAACAATGAAGAACACCAAGCGTTACAATCAAGGGTCAGATACATTCTCAGTGAGCCAATAAGAACACCCATGTGATGGTAGTTTTGGAGGGATGCGATTTGGAGAAAGATGAGGACTGAAGCACTTCACTTTGGCTGTTTTCAACAGCAGCTTTTCATAGGAAAAGAAAAAGCCAATAAAAATGACATGAAGAAACAGTTGTGTTTTCTGATCACGTTCTGGAGAAAAGCTGCTTCTCTTTAATCAAGTAGAAAGGCTTTCTCCTGTATGCTGCGGTGTGGGGGGTTGATTTCCTCTGTGTGCCTGGCGTGTCTGTCTGCGTGTGGCGCTGTGTGTCTGTCTGCATGTGGCTCTGTGAGTCTGTCTCTGTGAGCCTGTCTGTGTGTGGCGCTGTGTGAGTCTGTCTGCGTGTGGAGCTGTGTGTGGCGCTGTGTGAGTCTCTCTGCATGTGGCTCTGTGTGTCTGTCTGCATGTGGCTCTGTGTGAGTCTGTCTCTGTGTGAGTCTGTCTCTGTGTGAGTCTGTCTCTGTGTGAGTCTGTATGCATGTGGCTCTGTCTGCATGTGTCTCTGTGTGAGTCTGTCTGCGTGTGGCTCTGTGCGAGTCTGTCTGCGTGTGGCGCTGTGTGAGTGTCTGTCTCTGTATGTGTCTGTCTGCGTGTGGCTCTGTGTGAGTCTGTCTGCGTGTGGCTCTGTGCGAGTCTGTCTGCGTGTGGCGCTGTGTGAGTGTCTGTCTCTGTATGTGTCTGTCTGCGTGTGGCTCTGTGTGAGTCTGTCTGCATGTGGCTCTGTGTGAGTTTGTGTGAGTCTGTCTGCATGTGGCTCTGTGTGAGTGTCTGTCTGCATGTGGCTCTGTGTGAGTGTCTGTCTGCATGTGGCTCTGTGTGTGTGTCTGTCTGCATGTGGCTCTGTGTGAGTCTGTCTGCATGTGGCTCTGTGTGAGTCTCTGCATGTGGCTCTGTGTGAGTCTCTGCATGTGGCTCTGTGTGTGTCTGTCTGCATGTGGCTCTGTGTGAGTTTGTCTCTGTGTGAGTCTGTCTGCATGTGGCTCTGTGTGAGTGTATGTCTGCATGTGGCTCTGTGTGAGTGTCTGTCTGCATGTGGCTCTGTGTGAGTGTCTGTCTGCATGTGGCTCTGTGTGTGTGTCTGTCTGCATGTGGCTCTGTGTGAGTCTGTCTGCATGTGGCTCTGTGTGAGTTTCTGTCTGCATGTGGCTCTGTGTGAGTGTCTGTCTGCATGTGGCTCTGTGTGAGTGTCTGTCTGCATGTGGCTCTGTGAGTCTGTCTCTGTGAGCCTGTCTGCATGTGGCTCTGTGTGAGTCTGTCTGCATGTGGCTCTGTGTGAGCCTGTCTGCATGTGGCTCTGTGTGAGTGTCTGTCTGCATGTGGCTCTGTGTGAGTCTGTCTCTGTGTTTATGGTCTCAATTGAATTATCAGAAATATTCTTTGAATTCTTCTTTTGATTCTGTGCATCTTTTTCCCATACTACCTCAGTCCACATGGCTGACCCATCCATGCCAGGAGTTATGATTTGATAATTGCTCACACGTAGCTGGCCTTCATGAGAATGCATACATCCACTGCATACAAGTCATCCACTAAAGGGAAACCTTGTGACTAGATGTGTAAATGAAGTATTATTAGTTGTGGTATGTGGCGCCACCTTGTGGTCAACATGTGATTTAGTGGCTGAAATATCACACCTTTCCTCAGTGCAGTAAAGTAGCAAAACTCGGTCAGGTTTTTCCAGAAATCCTGGTTGGAGGATTCTGGATCGCCTGTTTTATTTCTGAACTCTTCCAACCTGGATATCTAGAAAACCTGTAAATGTTGATAGAATTTAGAAACTCTACTCACCAGTCTATATATATGGTATACTCTCAGAATCAACACAGCTGGTTAGTACTCACCAGTTGATATATGGTATACTCTCAGAATCAACACAGCTGGTTAGTACTCACCAGTTGATATATGGTATACTCTCAGAATCAACACAGCTGGTTAGTACTCACCAGATATGGTTTACTCTCAGAATCAACACAGCTGGTTAGTACTCACCAGATATATGGTATACTCTCAGAATCAACACAGCTGGTTAGTACTCACCAGTCGATATATGGTTTACTCTCAGAATCAACACAGCTGGTTAGTACTCACCAGATATATGGTATAGTCTCAGAATCAACACAGCTGGTTAGTACTCACCAGTCTATATATGGTATACTCTCAGAATCAACACAGCTGGTTAGTACTCACCAGATATGGATACTCTCAGAATCAACACAGCTGGTTAGTACTCACCAGTCAATATATGGTTTACTCTCAGAATCAACACAGCTGGGTAGTACTCACCAGATATATGGTTTACTCTCAGAATCAACACAGCTGGTTAGTACTCACCAGATATGGTATACTCTCAGAATCAACACAGCTGGTTAGTACTCACCAGTCAATATATGGTTTACTCTCAGAATCAACACAGCTGGGCTACGAGGAAACAACCTGACCTGAGGAAATGAACTGTAACAGTATGGAAGCTGCAAAGAATTCTACAATTACTGACAACAACAACAAAAAAGCCAAGGAGACGATCTCTTGGGTTCATATAGCAAAACCCATTCCTTTCCAAAAGATAAATCACCTGGAAATGCAGCCAGGCCGAGCTGAAACTAAATGGTTTGGAATGGTTGTGTTTTACAGAGAGCAGAGGAGATACACTTTCCCCAGGACCTTGTATGTCAAGGTTTGAGTTGTAGCATTTCATACCAGAGCCAAGGTGAGCCCCATAAAAAGACTAAAAACCCTTTAATACAAGTAGTCAAGGTCAAATATTAAAAACAATAAACACATACCAGATGGAGGAGACAGGTTTAGTCTCCATCTCTTAAACTCTGAGAAGATGAAACCCCATGGTGTTTTTACTCATTTATGTCCAACAATGAAATTAGTTTTTTTTTGCTCACTAAACTTAAGGGGCCAAATAAAATCACCCGCGGGCCCAATTGGACCAGTTGGGGAACCCTGCTCTAGGGACACAGCAGCAGGATAACCACCCGCGGGCCCAGTTGGCCCAGTTGGGGAACCCTGCTCTAGGGAAACAGCAGCAGGAGAACCACCCACGGGCACAGGTGGCCCAGTTGGGGAACCCTGCTCTAGGGACACAGCAGCAGGAGAACCACCCGCGGGCCCAGTTGGACCAGTTGGGGAACCCTGCTCTAGGGAAACAGCAGCAGGAGAACCACCCACGGGCACAGGTGGCCCAGTTGGGGAACCCTGCTCTAGGGACACAGCAGCAGGAGAACCACCCGCGGGCCCAGTTGGACCAGTTGGGGAACCCTGCTCTAGGGACACAGCAGCAGGAGAACCACCCGCGGGCCCAATTGGACCAGTTGGGGAACCCTGCTCTAGGGACACAGCAGCAGGAGAACCACCCACGGGCACAGGTGGCCCAGTTGGGGAACCCTGCTCTAGGGACACAGCAGCAGGAGAACCACCCACGGACACAGGTGGCCCAGTTGGGGAACCCTGCTCTAGGGACACAGCAGCAGGAGAACCACCCGCGGGCCCAGTTGGACCAGTTGGGGAACCCTGCTCTAGGGACACAGCAGCAGGAGAACCACCCGCGGGCCCAATTGGACCAGTTGGGGAACCCTGCTCTAGGGACACAGCAGCAGGATAACCACCCGCGGGCCCAATTGGACCAGTTGGGGAACCCTGCTCTAGGGACACAGCAGCAGGAGAACCACCTGCGGGCCCAATTGGACCAGTTGGGGAACCCTGCTCTAGGGACACAGCAGCAGGAGAACCACCCACGGGCACAGGTGGCCCAGTTGGGGAACCCTGCTCTAGGGACACAGCAGCAGGAGAACCACCCGCGCACCCAGGTGGACCAGTTGGGGAACCCTGCTCTAGGGACACAGCAGCAGGAGAACCACCCGCGCACCCAGGTGGACCAGTTGGGGAACCCTGCTCTAGGGACACAGCAGCAGGAGAACCACCCGCGGGCCCAATTGGACCAGTTGGGGAACCCTGCTCTAGGGACACAGCAGCAGGAGAACCACCCGCGGGCCCAATTGGACCAGTTGGGGAACCCTGCTCTAGGGACACAGCAGCAGGAGAACCACCCACGGGCACAGGTGGCCCAGTTGGGGAACCCTGCTCTAGGGACACAGCAGCAGGAGAACCACCCGCGCACCCAGGTGGACCAGTTGGGGAACCCTGCTCTAGGGACACAGCAGCAGGAGAACCACCCGCGCACCCAGGTGGACCAGTTGGGGAACCCTGCTCTAGGGACACAGCAGCAGGAGAACCACCCGCGGACACAGGTGGCCCAGTTGGGGAACCCTGCTCTAGGGACACAGCAGCAGGAGAACCACCCACGGACACAGGTGGCCCAGTTGGGGAACCCTGCTCTAGGGACACAGCAGCAGGAGAACCACCCGCGGGCCCAGTAGGACCAGTTGGGGAACCCTGCTCTAGGGACACAGCAGCAGGAGAACCACCCGCGGGCCCAATTGGACCAGTTGGGGAACCCTGCTCTAGGGACACAGCAGCAGGATAACCACCCGCGGGCCCAATTGGACCAGTTGGGGAACCCTGCTCTAGGGACACAGCAGCAGGAGAACCACCTGCGGGCCCAATTGGACCAGTTGGGGAACCCTGCTCTAGGGACACAGCAGCAGGAGAACCACCCACGGGCACAGGTGGCCCAGTTGGGGAACCCTGCTCTAGGGACACAGCAGCAGGAGAACCACCCGCGCACCCAGGTGGACCAGTTGGGGAACCCTGCTCTAGGGACACAGCAGCAGGAGAACCACCCGCGCACCCAGGTGGACCAGTTGGGGAACCCTGCTCTAGGGACACAGCAGCAGGAGAACCACCCGCGGGCCCAATTGGACCAGTTGGGGAACCCTGCTCTAGGGACACAGCAGCAGGAGAACCACCCGCGGGCCCAATTGGACCAGTTGGGGAACCCTGCTCTAGGGACACAGCAGCAGGAGAACCACCCACGGGCACAGGTGGCCCAGTTGGGGAACCCTGCTCTAGGGACACAGCAGCAGGAGAACCACCCGCGCACCCAGGTGGACCAGTTGGGGAACCCTGCTCTAGGGACACAGCAGCAGGAGAACCACCCGCGCACCCAGGTGGACCAGTTGGGGAACCCTGCTCTAGGGACACAGCAGCAGGAGAACCACCCGCGGGCCCAATTGGACCAGTTGGGGAACCCTGCTCTAGGGACACAGCAGCAGGAGAACCACCCACGTGTACAGGTGGACCAGTTGGGGAACCCTGCTCTAGGGACACAGCAGCAGGTGAACCACCCGCGGGCCCAATTGGACCAGTTGGGGAACCCTGCTCTAGGGACACAGCAGCAGGAGAACCACCCGCGGGCCCAATTGGACCAGTTGGGGAACCCTGCTCTAGGGACACAGCAGCAGGTGAAGAGGACAGGTCTCAGCCAGCCACTGAAAGATGTGGCTAATTAAGGACAAATTAAGGCTCACCCACCAAGCCTTTATTTACTCTCCTTCTCTTCTTCCTCACCCACCAAGCCTTTATTTACTGTCCTTCTCTCTCTCCTTCTCTTCTTCCTCACCCACCAAGCCTTTATTTACTGTCCTTCTCTCTCTCCTTCTCTTCTTCCTCAGCCACTAACCCTCTATGTTCCTCTTCACCATCAATGTATTCCCCACTAGATAAGTGAGTGTCAAATATACATATAGATATCCTAAAATATATATATATATATATATATATATATATATATATATATACAGTGCCTTGCGAAAGTATTCGGCCCCCTTGAACTTTGCGACCTTTTGCCACATTTCAGGCTTCAAACATAAAGATATAAAACTGTATTTTTTTGTGAAGAATCAACAACAAGTGGGACACAATCATGAAGTGGAACGACATTTATTGGATATTTCAAACTTTTTCAACAAATCAAAAACTGAAAAATTGGGCGTGCAAAATTTTTCAGCCCCCTTAAGTTAATACTTTGTAGCGCCACCTTTTGCTGCGATTACAGCTGTAAGTCGCTTGGGGTATGTCTCTATCAGTTTTGCACATCGAGAGACTGACATTTTTTCCCATTCCTCCTTGCAAAACAGCTCGAGCTCAGTGAGGTTGGATGGAGAGCATTTGTGAACAGCAGTTTTCAGTTCTTTCCACAGACTCTCGATTGGATTCAGGTCTGGACTTTGACTTGGCCATTCTAACACCTGGATATGTTTATTTTTGAACCATTCCATTGTAGATTTCGCTTTATGTTTTGGATCATTGTCTTGTTGGAAGACAAATCTCTGTCCCAGTCTCAGGTCTTTTGCAGACTCCATCAGGTTTTCTTCCAGAATGGTCCTGTATTTGGCTCCATCCATCTTCCCATCAATTTTAACCATCTTCCCTGTCCCTGCTGAAGAAAAGCAGGCCCAAACCATGATGCTGCCACCACCATGTTTGACAGTGGGGATGGTGTGTTCAGCTGTGTTGCTTTTACGCCAAACATAACGTTTTGCATTGTTGCCAAAAAGTTCAATTTTGGTTTCATCTGACCAGAGCACCTTCTTCCACATGTTTGGTGTGTCTCCCAGGTGGCTTGTGGCAAACTTTAAACGACACTTTTTATGGATATCTTTAAGAAATGGCTTTCTTCTTGCCACTCTTCCATAAAGGCCAGATTTGTGCAATATACGACTGATTGTTGTCCTATAGACAGAGTCTCCCACCTCAGCTGTAGATCTCTGCAGTTCATCCAGAGTGATCATGGGCTTCTTGGCTGCATCTCTGATCAGTCTTCTCCTTGTATGAGCTTAAAGTTTAGAGGGACGGCCAGGTCTTGGTAGATTTGCAGTGGTCTGATACTCCTTCCATTTCAATATTATCGCTTGCACAGTGCTCCTTGGGATGTTTAAAGCTTGGGAAATCTTTTTGTATCCAAATCCGGCTTTAAACTTCTTCACAACAGTATCTCGGACCTGCCTGGTGTGTTCCTTGTTCTTCATGATGCTCTCTGCGCTTTTAACGGACCTCTGAGACTATCACAGTGCAGGTGCATTTATACGGAGACTTGATTGCACACAGGTGGATTGTATTTATCATCATTAGTCATTTAGGTCAACATTGGATCATTCAGAGATCCTCACTGAACTTCTGGAGAGAGTTTGCTGCACTGAAAGTAAAGGGGCTGAATAATTTTGCACGCCCCTTTTTTTCAGTTTTTGATTTGTTAAAAAAGTTTGAAATATCCAATAAATGTCGTTCCACTTCATGATTGTGTCCCACTTGTTGTTGATTCTTCACAAAAAAATACAGTTTTATATCTTTATGTTTGAAGCCTGAAATGTGGCAAAAGGTCGCAAAGTTCAAGGGGGCCGAATACTTTCGCAAGGCACTGTATATCTTAAAATATACATACTGTAGATATGGTAAAACGTGTCGATAATGCATTCTGTACTGACAGCAGATCTTTATGTATGCATGAGTCCTAAAACGAAGGGAGAAAATGAGTAATTCTGTCAGAGCAGCAGAACAGCAGCCAGCACAGCAGAAAAGTGCAGGATTTCCCAAGAGGAGTTCTGTCTGAGCAGTCTCACAGCCCTGCCCGTCTGCCTTCCTCTCGCTCTTTGACAACCCAGGGTGCATGCTGGGATGTGGGACAGCCTCCAGAGTGCTGAGCATGCATGGCAGCTGGACAGGCCCTTAGTGATGTTCTGTCCGAGTCCTGCATGTGAATGGGTGATATGGTTGGTGGTTGGTATGGGGCGAGACCAGGTGAGAGGGGGATGTGAGGGGTTGGTGTAGGGAGGGACTAGGTGAGAGGGGGATGTGAGGGGTTGGTATGGTGAGAGGGGGATGTGAGGGGTTGGTATTGGGAGAGACTAGGTGAGAGGTGGATGTGAGGGGTTGGTATTGGGAGAGACTAGGTGAGAGGGGGATGTGAGGGGTTGGTATGGGGAGAGACTAGGTGAGAGGTGGATGTGAGGGGTTGGTATGGTGAGAGGGGGATGTGAGGGGTTGGTATTGGGAGAGACTAGGTGAGAGGTGGATGTGAGGGGTTGGTATTGGGAGAGACTAGGTGAGAGGGGGATGTCAGGGGTTGGTATTGGGAGAGACTAGGTGAGAGGGGGATGTGAGGGGTTGGTATTGGGAGAGACTAGGTGAGAGGTGGATGTGAGGGGTTGGTATGGTGAGAGGGGGATGTGAGGGGTTGTTATTGGGAGAGACTAGGTGAGAGGGGGATGTGAAGGGTTGTTATTGGGAGAGACTAGGTGAGAGGGGGATGTGAGGGGTTGGTATGGGGAGAGACTAGGTGAGAGGGGGATGTGAGGGGTTGGTAATTGGGAGAGACTAGGTGAGAGGGGTTGGTATGGGGAGAGACTAGGTGAGAGGTGGATGTGAGGGGTTGGTATGGTGAGAGACTAGGTGAGAGGGGGGTGTGAGGGGAGGGACTAGGTGAGAGGGGGATGTGAGGGGAGGGACTAAGTGAGAGGGGGATGTGAGGGGAGAGACTAGGTGAGAGGGGGATGTGAGGGGAGAGACTAGGTGAGAGGGGGATGTGAGGGGAGAGACTAGGTGAGAGGGGGATGTGAGGGGAGAGACTAGGTGAGAGGGGGATGTGAGGGGAGAGACTAGGTGAGAGGGGGATGTGAGGGGAGGGACTAGGTGAGAGGGGGATGTGAGGGGAGAGACTAGGTGAGAGAGGGATGTGAGGGGAGGGACTAGGTGAGAGGGGGATGTGAGGGGAGAGACTAGGTAAGAGGGGGATGTGAGGGGAGAGACTAGGTGAGAGGGGGATGTGAGGGGAGAGACTAGGTGAGAGGGGGATGTGAGGGGAGGGACTAGGTGAGAGGGGGATGTGAGGGGAGAGACTAGGTGAGAGGGGGATGTGAGGGGAGAGACTAGGTGAGAGGGGGATGTGAGAGGTTGGTATTGGGAGAGACTAGGTGAGAGGGGGATGTGAGGGGAGAGACTAGGTGAGAGGGGGATGTGAGGGGAGAGACTAGGTGAGAGGGGGATGTGAGGGGAGAGACCAGGTGAGAGGGGGATGTGAGAGGTTGGTATTGGGAGAGACTAGGTGAGAGGGGGATGTGAGGGGTTGGTATGGTGAGAGGGGGATGTGAGGGGTTGGTATGGGGAGAGACTAGGTGAGAGGGGGATGTGAGGGGTTGGTATGGGGAGAGACTAGGTGAGAGGTGTATGTGAGAGGTTGGTATGGGGAGAGACTAGGTGAGAGGGGGATGTGAGGGGTTGGTGTGGGGAGAGACTTGGTGAGAGGGGGATGTGAGGGGTTGGTATGGGGAGAGACTAGGTGAGAGGTGTATGTGAGAGGTTGGTATGGGGAGAGACTAGGTGAGAGGGGGATGTGAGGGGTTGGTATGGGGAGAGACTAGGTGAGAGGTGTATGTGAGAGGTTGGTATGGGGAGAGACTAGGTGAGAGGGGGATGTGAGGGGTTGGTGTGGGGAGAGACTTGGTGAGAGGGGGATGTGAGCGGTTGGTATGGGGAGAGACTAGGTGAGAGGGGGATGTGAGGGGTTGGTATGGGGAGAGACTAGGTGAGAGGTGTATGTGAGAGGTTGGTATGGGGAGAGACTAGGTGAGAGGGGGATGTGAGGGGTTGGTATGGGGAGAGACTAGGTGAGAGGGGGATGTGAGGGGTTGGTATTGGGAGAGACTTGGTGAGAGGGGGATGTGAGGGGTTGGTATTGGGAGGGACTTGGTGAGAGGGGTATGTGAGGGGGAAGTATAGGGAGAGACTAGGTGAGAGGGGTTGGTATGGGGAGAGACTAGGTGAGAGGGGGATGTGAGCGGTTGGTATGGTGAGAGACTAGGTGAGAGGGGTTGGTATGGGGAGAGACTAGGTGAGAGGGGGATGTGAGGGGTTGGTATGGGGAGAGACTAGGTGAGAGGGGGATGTGAGCGGTTGGTATGGGGAGAGACTAGGTGAGAGGGGTTGGTATGGGGAGAGACTAGGTGAGAGGGGGATGTGAGGGGTTGGTATGGTGAGGGATGGTTGGTTGGGGAGAGACTAGGTGAGAGGGGTTGGTATGGTGAGAGGGGTATGTGAGGGGGAAGTATAGGGAGAGACTAGGTGAGAGGGGTTGGTATGGTGAGGGATGGTTGGTTGGGGAGAGACTAGGTGAGAGGGGTTGGTATGGTGAGAGGGGTATGTGAGGGGGAAGTATAGGGAGAGACTTGGTGAGAGGGGTTGGTATGGTGAGAGACTAGGTGAGAGGGGTTGGTATGGTGAGAGACTAGGTGAGAGGGGTTGGTATGGGGAGAGACTAGGTGAGAGGGGTTGGTATGGTGAGAGACTAGGTGAGAGGGGTTGGTATAGGGAGAGACTAGGTGAGAGGGGTTGGTATGGGGAGAGACTAGGTGAGAGGGGTTGGTATGGTGAGGGATGGTTGGTTGGGGAGAGACTAGGTGAGAGGGGTTGGTATGGTGAGGGATGGTTGGTTGGGGAGAGACTAGGTGAGAGGGGTTGGTATGGGGAGAGACTAGGTGAGAGGGGTTGGTATGGTGAGGGACTAGGTGAGAGGGGTTGGTATGGTGAGAGACTAGGTGAGAGGGGTTGGTATGGTGAGGGATGGTTGGTTGGGGAGAGACTAGGTGAGAGGGGTTGGTATGGTGAGGGATGGTTGGTTGGGGAGAGACTAGGTGAGAGGGGTTGGTATGGGGAGAGACTAGGTGAGAGGGGTTGGTATGGTGAGGGACTAGGTGAGAGGGGTTGGTATGGTGAGAGACTAGGTGAGAGGGGTTGGTATGGTGAGGGATGGTTGGTTGGGGAGAGACTAGGTGAGAGGGGTTGGTATGGTGAGGGATGGTTGGTTGGGGAGAGACTAGGTGAGAGGGGTTGGTATGGGGAGAGACTAGGTGAGAGGGGTTGGTATGGTGAGGGACTAGGTGAGAGGGGTTGGTATGGTGAGGGACTAGGTGAGAGGGGTTGGTATGGTGAGGGACTAGGTGAGAGGGGTTGGTATGGTGAGGGATGGTTGGTTGGGGAGAGACTAGGTGAGAGGGGTTGGTATGGGGAGAGACTAGGTGAGAGGGGTTGGTATGGTGAGGGACTAGGTGAGAGGGGTTGGTATGGTGAGGGACTAGGTGAGAGGGGTTGGTATGGTGAGGGACTAGGTGAGAGGGGTTGGTATAGGGAGAGACTAGGTGAGAGGGGTTGGTATGGTGAGGGATGGTTGGTTGGGGATTGCAGGTGCAGCGGTCTAAGGCACTGTATCTCAGTGCTAGAGGCTTCACTACAGACCCTGGTTCGATTCCAGGCTGTAGCAGGCTGTGATTGGGAGTCCCATGGCCCTGCATCGTCCAGGTTAGGGTTTGGCTTGGGTAGGCCGTCATTGTACTGTAAATTAAGAATTTGTTCTTCACTGACTTGCCCAGTTAAAAAAATATATATGTATATAAAACATTTTTTTTTATCAATTGAAGAGAGTTAGCATAATCCAAACTGTGCCAGGCTAGGACAGGGGCCATTGCCATAGAGACACTAGAATGGTCTGTAATTTGGCCTGCAGTGCCCTGTATTCTTGGATTCTAGAATGGTCTGTATTTGGCCTGCATTGCCCACTATATTCTACAGTAGGGTTACACTCCTCTCTCCTCTACAGTAGGGTTACACTCCTCTATATTCTACAGTAGGGTTACACTCCTCTATATTCTACAGTAGGGTTACACTCCTCTATATTCTACAGTAGGGTTACACTCCTCTATATTCTACAGTAGGGTTACACTCCTCTATATTCTACAGTAGGGTTACACTCCTCTATATTCTACAGTAGGGTTACACTCCTCTCTACAGTAGGGTTACACTCCTCTATATTCTACAGTAGGGTTACACTCGTCTATATTCTACAGTAGGGTTACACTCCTCTATATTCTACAGTAGGGTTACACTCCTCTATATTCTACAGTAGGGTTACAATCCTCTATATTCTACAGTAGGGTTACACTCCTCTATATTCTACAGTAGGGTTACACTCCTCTATATTCTACAGTAGGGTTACACTCCTCTATATTCTACAGTAGGGTTACACTCCTCTCTACAGTAGGGTTACACTCCTCTCTACAGTAGGGTTACTTTACTTAGGCTTCTGACTGACTATTATGTGTCTATTCCACAAGTTACCATTTATATATCATGTGTTTATTCCACTAGTTACCATTTATATATCATGTGTTTATTCCACTAGTTACCATTTATATATCATGTGTTTATTCCACTAGTTACCATTTATATATCATGTGTTTATTCCACTAGTTACCATTTATATATTATGTGTGTCACCATTGGTATAGTGCAAAAGGAGTGTTAACTTGCATAAATGATAAAGGATATTTGTAGGCAGAAGTTTTTACAGTGCGGTCTGCCACAAACAGGATGATCAAATTAAGATACGGCATCTGTATGTTCTTTTGCAACCCATTGATTTGAACAGTATTTACCAAATATGTTATAAAGTGTCTACAAAAAGTACATACAAAATGAGTGCTGACAGATATTTTGGATCTGGAAGTTGTTTTAAATCTCTCATGTGTCTGCGTTGTTTTATTCCTCAGGTCGTTCTCACAGTTTCTTTGAAGAACCCTTTTTTGATGGTCAACCACGACAGGAATGAAAACACGGGGATACCTTAACGTTTTCTCTCTACCCTGGTCGTGTGACATGGGACATTCTTTAGTGACCGTCCCTCATGTCAAATACCTGGCAGAGAACCATGGACATGTCACAATGCATGTCCACCATTGTTCATGATGTCAGCTTTGGACGAGTAGCATTTAAAACATACACTCTGATGATTGATGAGGTCTGCCTGCCCCTCCTCCTCCAGGATACAGGAGCTGCAGTGTCTCTGCTGAACATAGATACAATACAGACAATATTTTCCCCACCAGCCACTGGGCAACTCTTCAACTGCCCTATGTGGTTATGGCAGTAGGACAGTCAGGTGAGATGTGATTGGTTGACCCTGGGGTTATGTTATGCCCCATGTTCTGTATTTGTATTGTATCACAATCAACCACGACAGGAATGAAAACATGGGGATACCTTAACGTTTTCTCTCTACTCTGGTCATGTGACATGGGACATTCTTTAGTGACCGTTCCTCATGTCAAATACCTGGCAGAGAACCATGGACATGTCACAATGCAGTGGCGCTTTCCTGCCAACAAATACCTCTACTCTGACTCAGTGATCCACTGTTCCTACGTCGACTCTAACCCACTAAAGGAGCTGTGTAGTGTGGTCAAAGGTGTCGAGGGACCCCAACACCAGGGTTACAGGGGTCGTGTGCAGCTAAGGAAGGAGGGCCTGAGAGAGTGGCCGCATTGAGCTTCACATCTCTAATCTTGGAGCCCCTCCCCACACACACACACACACACTGTCGGATGTGATATGTGGAACACCAGTAGTTCTGACAACTGGGTTGTTTTAATACATTTTAATGACTAGGGCCTCAACTTGGAGCGCAGGCTGTGGGGTGGAAAATACTGACCTAAATAACAGAAAATAGCTGCAAGCTCATTTGCAATATGTTCCTTCAACTGGCCAGACCATCAATACTGCGGCTCTTCTCTGTCTGTGTCCCAAACGGCACTCTATTCGCTATATAGCCCTATGGACCCTGGTCAAAAGTAGTGCACTATACAGGGAATTAGGGTGCCATGTGGAACACACATCTCTCTGTGCTCGGTCACAAGGCTGCCATTTCGCATTATACTGGACAGGTCCAATAGTATTGATGAGGGAGGCTCTGTTGACCTCTCTCGTCTCCTCCCCTTCCTTCAGTTGGTCCTTGTTGTTACCCGTAAACATTTGTTTACCTCTTGGGATGTATTTTCTACCTGTTTGTGTGGGTGTAAATAAACAATGTAGAAACGTTATAATGACATTTCAATATAAAGATGTATTTTTTTGAGTTGATCACACTGTGGTGATCATGTCCATCGTGGTTAAGTTAGACTCACTCTGTGGTGATCATGTCCATCGTGGTTAAGTTAGACTCACTCTGTGGTGATCATGTCCATCGTGGTTAAGTTAGACTCACTCTGTGGTGATCATGTCCATCGTGGTTAAGTTAGACTCACTCTGTGGTGATCATGTCCATCGTGGTTAAGTTAGACTCACTCTGTGGTGATCATGTCCATCGTGGTTAAGTTAGACTCACTCTGTGGTGATCATGTCCATCGTGGTTAAGTTAGACTCACTCTGTGGTGATCATGTCCATCGTGGTTAAGTTAGACTCACTCTGTGGTGATCATGTCCATCGTGGTTAAGTTAGACTCACTCTGTGGTGATCATGTCCATCGTGGTTAAGTTAGACTCACTCTGTGGTGATCATGTCCATCGTGGTTAAGTTAGACTCACTCTGTGGTGATCATGTCCATCGTGGTTAAGTTAGACTCACTCTGTGGTGATCATGTCCATCGTGGTTAAGTTAGACTCACTCTGTGGTGATCATGTCCATCGTGGTTAAGTTAGACTCACTCTGTGGTGATCATGTCCATCGTGGTTAAGTTAGACTCACTCTGTGGGGATCGTGTCCATCATGGTTAAGTTAGACTGATGTAAGAGTACTGAATAATCAATATGGACTAAATAAATGACATCAGTGTCTCATGTCCTCACCACAGAGCTGCAGTCTCACACTATAAAACAGATAAGGTGACCGGTTGGCTCTTCGCTGTCTCCTCTCAGCCAATGACATCACTGCAACTGTGTAGATCATCTGTCTGTCTGGCAGGTTCATAATGACCCCTGAAGATGTTATAAAGATGTAGGATGTTAATTTGATCACCCTATTGCAGGATAAAATTCCTGCCGTGCAGTCCGCCCCTGTAGAATGTAGATTGGAATTGGGCAGCGACCCGTCATTCAGGGCAGGTGGTTTTGAGCCCCAGCCGTTGCCTGTTTTGCATGTTATTTTTGTCAGTAATACGTGTCACATATAAATAAATAAACGTCCCTTATTCGGAATTCTTTCGCTGTACATTTCAAAAGTGCTGAACAAACAGTTATATTGACCTCGTCCATCTTAGCTCTTTTATTAATATCTCAATCTAAATTAAGGATGGACTCTTATGCGCTTGTCGTCCCCTTGCGCCATAGTTTGTACGTCTCAATTGTCAGTAGAAACCACATTTGTTTAAGCAAGTCAGCCATATCAGCTATGTTTTTATAAAGGCAGTAAATGAGGCTGAATGAACTGTTTCCCTGCCAGACAAGGTTCTGCTGATATCCAGGTATACTAGTGGTAAGGTGTTGGGACTCTGCTGATATCCAGGTGTAACAGTGGTAAGGTGTTGGGACTCTGCTGATATCCAGGTGTAACAGTGGTAAGGTGTTGGGACTCTGCTGATATCCAGGTGTAACAGTGGTAAGGTGTTGGGACTCTGCTATTGGGACTCTGCTGTTGGGACTCTGCTGTTGGGACAGCTTTATGCAGGCCCTAACAGTTTGGGGGCACTGTTTGTCACTGTTATAGCGCAATTAATGAATTATTTAGTGTTGTGTCGTGGCTTTGCTCCCCCCCCCCCCCCCCCCCCCCCCAATAAATGTTTTTGTTTACCCCACCAAGAGTTACATGCTAAAATCACCACTAGAATTGGATCTCAAATCATATCCTCCCCAGTCCAGCCGTCTCTCTCTCTATATGCCGGTATAGCAATTGAGCCTGGCGGCGAGGTAAGTCTACAGATGCAACCAAGGTACAAGTCATGCTTAGTTTCTGCTATTCTAATCCTTATGTATCCAACTGAATCCGGGTTTGAATCGTGGTATTCTGCAAGGCACAATAGCCCTCTGAGCTAAAGACTAGGCCAGTCATCAGGTCCAGGGAAGGTTACTTTAATCACCTCTGTTATATTCACATATTAGGGACAACAAACTGGGCATGTGTGGATAGAGACAGAGATTGGAATTGGGGCACAACTAATCGCATCCCCAGTCCAGCCATCTCTGTAACAGAGCCTGGGGAGGAGGTTAAGATGCTGACCAAGGTTGATTGTAGTAGTAGTAGTAGTAGTGATACTGATTTGTCCCTGCATCTAAATGTAAGCATCATCTAGAAATACTTAATTAATATAAAATAGTCATTACTTTTATGAAAACAGTTTCCATTATTATTTCAACACTACACTTGCTAAATATTTGTCATTTTCCATTAAAAGATACAAATCAGAGTTGACAAGCAGGTTCCAATAATTTCTCTCTCAAAAAAAACAAAACAATGTCAGACAGTAAACTGGGTCTTTATAAAGATGCAGTGAATGGAATTACCACTGGTTAATGGCCCTTACGATAAAACGCTATGTGCGTGTGTTTATGTGTGTGTGTTTCTATGTGCTATTCAAGAAAGCCCCAGAATGATTCTGTACATCTAGGAAGTGAACAGATGCAGACTAGCTTTTAGGCTTTTCTGCCACGTGCACGCCACGGAGCGCCGTACACCACCGTAATCGTTGGCGGGCACTGCTGATTACGTTAAAACTCGCATGGCATAATGCTTGCTTTTCGATTGGTCAACTATAAGCTTTGTTTTTGTATGCCAAGCCAAGTTATCATGTGTCCTAAAGCTTAATGACGTAGGTCATTATTTGTGTTATTGAACGTGTTAACAGTAACTAGCTTAGCCTAGTCTGTCAACAGGTGCACCCTGTAGTGATGCGTCAAAACAATACCGTCCAATCAGCGTAATGAAGTTGGTAACATTGGTGTCAGCAGAAGAGACCTATTTTTAACTGTAGAAAGCTCCTCGCCTCGGGCTATATAGGCTGGTCCTCAGACCTCTCGGCACCGCGAGCAGAGAGAGCGGCTCCATCTCTAAAGGGGCAAAAGTAGACCAGTTTGTCCACAGCGAAGTGATGGATGTCGGAGCCAGGGACGGCGAGGGACCGCTGCAGCGCATCATCTGATCGCCAGTCAAGGGAGGGGCATTCACTCCGAACCTAATCCCAGATGCAACATCCAGCCTTTCAGCAAAATCCACATCTCTACGGACCGTTGTGATATGAAGTAGATATCACGCGCATAAGAGCGAGGGGAGGAGGGGGGCAGGCACAGGCTGGACCGCAGCTGCCCCGCTTTCGCAAAGTTCTCCATACAGAAGAGAGAGCGCGGAGGCCGGTTGAGTGAGAGGGACGTTTTCCTTGAGGCTGCCAGTGTTTGGGGCAACACAGCGCAGAGAGAGAGAGAGAAGCCCCTCTCCAGCTCTCCTCTCCGTCACTTTCGAGCTCTTTTCAGACCGCATAATGGCGAAAATGAGGGTGTCATACGAGTACTCGGAGGCGGAGGATAAGAGTATCCGACTAGGACTGTTCCTCATCGTCTGTGGCATCCTGTCCCTCTTTATCCTCGGGTTCTGCTGGCTCAGTCCAACTCTACAGAGCATGCAGAGCAAACCGGCCAACTGCACGGTGGTGTCCGTGCTCAGACCGGAGGAGATGTTCGAGTGCGTGTTCACGTGCGGGGCGGACTGCAAGGGGACCTCGCTGTATCCGTGTCTGCAGATATTCGTCAATAATTCCGAGTCGAACTCCGTGGCTCTGCTGCACTTTGATGAACAGCAACTGGTGCTGAACCCAAAGGTAAATGACTACAACTCTAGAACGAGAACACTGGGAAGGAGCACTCTAGACTTTATAGTCGACACAGTGTTGCAGTTACTGAATGCAAAGCTGTGAACGATCGATACAGTAGCTAGGCAAAGTGTCTGGCTGGAAAAGTTCCCAGTCTCAGTTTATTGACATGAGCTAGATCGATATTATGTTAATAGTTGCCTGTTTTTTTTAAACTATGTTAATGTAAACACACAGTTTGTATTCTAAAGACGAAATAACATTCTTGTTATTTTCTATTCCAAAGATATGGCAAAAAAAATCACAGACTTAAATAATGAGTTTAACTTTCATAAAAGTCACTATACAGCAAGTGTGAGAGGATCTACACCTGTCCACGTCTATTCTAGAGACATAGCCTCATCATCACTCACAAAGAGAACCTCTACTGTGATGAAGAGGAACAGAGAAGACTAAATGACTCCCTTTGGGACAGAACGCCCAAACGTCTGTGTGAGTGAAGGTGTCTTTTCTTTTCCGTTGGACCATTAAACTCTCTAGTCCCATTGTGTGTGATATTACTTTTCAGACGTGCACCTCTCAGACTACAAATCGGGAATGTCTTGAGAATGTCTTCAAATTCTCTGTGGTCATCATCATCATCATCATCATCAGTTATTTCTAGCTGACTTCAGAAGGGTTGAAATCCAACCTTCTCATCTTGTGTTCTTCTGTAGATAGTGTGTTTATACCTTTGAGGGGGTACTGTAGGGCATTCAACTCTTCCTGTCTTCCTGCCCCTCCTCTTTCCCCTCCTCTCCTCCGTTCCCTCCTCATCCTCCTTATCCTCTCCTTCTCCTCTCCTCCGTCCTCTCCTCTCCTCCTCCCCTCCTCCCTCCCTCTCCTCCGTCCCCTCCTCTCCTACATCCCATCCTCTCCTCCGTCCCCTCCTCTCCTACATCCCCTCCTCTCCTCTGTCCCCTCCTCTCCTCTGTCCCCTCCTCTCCTCTGTCCCCTCCTCTCCTCCGTCCCCTCCTCTCCTACATCCCCTCCTCTCCTCTGTCCCCTCCTCTCCTCTGTCCCCTCCTCTCCTCCGTCCCCTCCGTCCCCTCCTCTCCTACATCCCCTCCTCTCCTCTGTCCCCTCCTCTCCTCTGTCCCCTCCTCTCCTCTGTCACCTCCTCTCCTCCTCCTCCTCTCCTCCGTCCCCTCCTCTCCTACATCCCCTCCTCTCCTACATCCCCTCCTCTCCTCCTCCTCCTCTCCTCCTCCTCCTCTCCTCCGTCCCCTCCTCACCCCCCCTCCCATCCTCCCTGCTGTCTAGAACAGACCTCTCTCCCGCTACACCACAGGTACTCCTCTCCCCCCAGCTCCATGGTAACACCACTGCATCCCTCCGTCCTGTGTCTTTAACACGCCTCTATGTTTACTGACTGGGTTCTATGGCAACAGGAGCACAGCTTTGAACAGTGATGCACGATCGCATGTGTCTGCATTTAAAGTGGCACCCTATTCCCCATGTAGTGCTCTACTTTGGTCCACTAAGGGAATAGGGTGACTAAAAGTAGTGTGCGAAGGGAAAAGGGTGGCCAAAAGTAATAAGGTACCATTTAGGACAAATGTAATCCCAGCCTGCTCTCTCTGAGCCTGAGCCTGGGGACGAGGTTAGAACGACTGCAGACACTGGCACTGAGAGGAAAGAAGTGAGGACTTTGGCTGGTTACCAAACCAACCAGGGGTTGAATGAGTTGGCAGTAAGCAGGCAAATGAACCAGGGGTTGAATGACCTGGCAGTAAGCAGGCAAATGAACCAGGGTTTGAATGAGTTGGCAGTAAGCTACCAAACGACCCAGGGTTTGAATGAGTTGGCAGTAAGCAGGCAATGACTCACTTTAGTTACACTGTGTTGTAGTCAGTCTGTCTGTCTGTTCATGTTTAGTAGACTCAATCACTGCAGTCAGAGAGCTTGGCAGTTTGGGCTCCTCAGGCTTGGAGGAACTGTAGAGTCTGAGGAGAGGATTGACTATGTCCCAAATGGAACCCTGTTCTCTACATAGTGCACAATATAGGGAATAGGGTGCTATTTGGGATACAACAACAGTCCATGTTTAATGTTATCATCCCTGACCCTGCATGTTGATTGTAAGTTGTACAACTTTTACGTATGACTTGCACTTAGATTTAGCTGTTTTTATTGATTGGTGTGTGTGTGTGTGTGTGCGTGTGCGTGTGTGTGTGTGTCTTTGTTCCCGGCGACAAAACCAAATGACTTTGTCGCTGAATCACTCAGTGATTTGTGGAAAAGGGAACATCTGCTTCAAAAAGGCTGTGTTTACACACGCAGCCCAATTCTGATCTTTTTTTCCACTAATTGATTTTTTGACCAATCACATCAGATCTTTTCACATCAGATATTATTCAGAGCTGATCTGATTGGTCAAAAGACCAATTAGTGAAAAAAAAAGATCAGAATTGGGCTGCCTACGTAAACACAGCCAAAGTCTTGTAAATTAATCACAGATTTTTTTTGATCAGTCATTGATTTCCTTAGCTGTTGAAACACCAAAACAAAGTAATGAATTTAAAGATCCTGGAGAATGTGCCAACTAGCCATTCTTATGTATGGTTGTCTGAGGAAGGAAATGAAAGAAAACGGATTGTGTGTGTGTGTGTGTGTGTGTGTGTGTGTGTGTGTGTGTGTGTGTGTGTGTGTGTGTGTGTGTCGTTATTGACAGGCTACTTCTACTAATGGCCCACCAGGGGTCCTGCTCTATAATGACTTCATTATAATGGTCACTAATATATCCTGTTTCTAGACTGGATGGTCGGAGCGTTCCAAGAACAGAAGGGGTTGATTGGTTTGAATTGGCTCGTGGGAGGAGAGAGCAGTGGTTCATTTGAGCCGGATCCCACCTCTCTGTTTGGGACTGTTTTGCTCCGGGAACCTATTTAGCTGGATCTGGGTACTCTCGTGGCACGAAAAATAATTGTTCCCTTTTTGCAAATGTAAAAAAAGTTCTTTCAGTTTCCTCTTCCTCAACTCTCCCCCATAAACAAACGGAATGTAAGAAATGAGATTTTCAGCCCTGGCCCTAATATTCTGAAGAGTTGATTGGGGTCGGGTCGGGCCGGCGTTATGGTTTGCACAACACTGTGACCTACTGTATGTGCAGTGGCGATTTTAGCATATAAATCTTGGTGGGGAAAAAATCTAAAAGTGGGATGTAATGCCAGCAAAGCCACAACACTAAACAATACATTCATTGCACTATAACGGTGACAAACTAAAGCTGTCCCAACAGCAGTCCCAACACCTTACCACTGCTATACCTGGATATCAGCGGAGTCCCAACACCTTACCACTGCTATACTTGGTTATCAGCAGTCCCAACACCTTACCACTGCTATACTTGGTTATCAGCAGTCCCAACACCTTACCACTGCTATACCTGGATATCAGCAGAGTCCCAACACCTTACCACTGCTATACCTGGATATCAGCAGAGTCCCAACACCTTACCACTGCTATACTTGGTTATCAGCAGTCCCAACACCTTACCACTGCTATACCTGGATATCAGCGGAGTCCCAACACCTTACCACTGCTATACTTGGTTATCAGCAGAGTCCCAACACCTTACCACTGCTATACCTGGATATCAGCAGAGTCCCAACACCTTACCACTGCTATACCTGGATATCAGCGGAGCCTTGTCTGGAAGCGAAACAGTTCTTTCAGCCTATTTTACTGCCTTTATAAAAACATAGCTGATATGGCTGACTTGCTTAAACAAATGTGGTTTCTACTGACAATTGTTATGTACAAACTATGGCATAAGGGGATGACAAGCGCATAAGAGGCCATCCGTAATTTCGATTAATACATTAATGAGCGAGCGACGACGGACGTAGTCAATATAACTATTTGTTCAGCACTTTTGAAATGTACAGCGACAGAATTCAGAACATGGGCTGTTCTTACAATGTTCTCCCTGTACACCAAGTCAGAACCGTAGGATAAATAAAGGGGGCATATATAAGCAGACAATGAAAGCTCTTACAATATTCAATGATGACATTTCTCTAAAAGGTTATAGGCTACATGTGCACCACCAAGTCAGAACAGTAGGTGAAATTAAGAGGTGAAAATAGACCAAATTATCAGGGTGAGACTCATGAGCTACTAACAGCTTACTACACAATATACACCTGGTATTCATTTCTTAGCTACAGTCTACATAATCTCCTTAATATATTAGATAATTTATGCAGCAGCATGCAATACATTTTTGGACTCACCTTGTTGTGCCGTGCTCACTTGAACAGGAAGGTAGTGCGGTGGTCCTTCGTTGACAAATTGGGAACTCAAAAACTGGGAACTGGGAACTGGAAAATAAAGAAAAGATGAATCAATCATGATGACGTCATTGACCTTCAGGTTGTAGCTCCAGAAAGCAGCCAGAGTTCCCGGATTTACAATTCCGAGTTGAATGAAAGTTCGGAATGTATTTTCCCAGTAGCTCGTTTTCCCCGAGTTCCCAGTTGTCTTGAACTCACTAAAGTTAGTTTTTGCAGTTCAGAGTTAACGGTTGAGTTGAGCGCGGCACAAATCATGCTTCATTGACAGCATGGCCAATGTTGAAAGTTTATAATTTTAAACTAGGAAAAGAGACCCTTCATCTTAGACTTGGGACCACACAGCTCTCCACTGAAGAGCAGGCTAATGATTGCTTTGCAATGCTTGCAGGTGGCCACTGATTCCTTCCAAACCACTCATTGTTGAATTTGCAATTTCCAACTTGTTGTGTAATGTTTATGTCCAATGGCCGATGAGCATTGGATTTTATTTATAATTTCTCTTCATTATTTCTCTTCATATGACAATGATTAAGAAGGATTTGCCAGTAGATTGTCGACTCGATTCATGATGATGACTGCTAGATAAGATTTTGAAAGTATGATTAAAAATATATACAGTGCCTTGCGAAAGTATTCGGCCCCCTTGAACTTTGCGACCTTTTGCCACATTTCAGGCTTCAAACATAAAGATATAAAACTGTATTTTTTTGTGAAGAATCAACAACAAGTGGGACACAATCATGAAGTGGAACGACATTTATTGGATATTTCAAACTTTTTTAACAAATCAAAAACTGAAAAATTGGGCGTGCAAAATTATTCAGCCCCCGTAAGTTTGCTGCGATTACAGCTGTAAGTCGCTTGGGGTATGTCTCTATCAGTTTTGCACATCGAGAGACTGACATTTTTTCCCATTCCTCCTTGCAAAACAGCTCGAGCTCAGTGAGGTTGGATGGAGAGCATTTGTGAACAGCAGTTTTCAGTTCTTTCCACAGATTCTCGATTGGATTCAGGTCTGGACTTTGACTTGGCCATTCTAACACCTGGATATGTTTATTTTTGAACCATTCGATTGTAGATTTTGCTTTATGTTTTGGATCATTGTCTTGTTGGAAGACAAATCTCCGTCCCAGTCTCAGGTCTTTTGCAGACTCCATCAGGTTTTCTTCCAGAATGGTCCTGTATTTGGCTCCATCCATCTTCCCATCAATTTTAACCATCTTCCCTGTCCCTGCTGAAGAAAAGCAGGCCCAAACCATGATGCTGCCACCACCATGTTTGACAGTGGGGATGGTGTGTTCAGCTGTGTTGCTTTTACGCCAAACATAACGTCTTGCATTGTTGCCAAAAAGTTCAATTTTGGTTTCATCTGACCAGAGCACCTTCTTCCACATGTTTGGTGTGTCTCCCAGGTGGCTTGTGGCAAACTTTAAACAACACTTTTTATGGATATCTTTAAGAAATGGCTTTCTTCTTGCCACTCTTCCATAAAGGCCAGATTTGTGCAATATACGACTGATTGTTGTCCTATGGACAGAGTCTCCCACCTCAGCTGTAGATCTCTGCAGTTCATCCAGAGTGATCATGGGCCTCTTGGCTGCATCTCTGATCAGTCTTCTCCTTGTATGAGCTGAAAGTTTAGAGGGACGGCCAGGTCTTGGTAGATTTGCAGTGGTCTGATACTCCTTCCATTTCAATATTATCGCTTGCACAGTGCTCCTTGGGATGTTTAAAGCTTGGGAAATCTTTTTGTATCCAAATCCGGCTTTAAACTTCTTCACAACAGTATCTCGGACCTGCCTGGTGTGTTCCTTGTTCTTCATGATGCTCTCTGCGCTTTTAACGTACCTCTGAGACTATCACAGTGCAGGTGCATTCATACGGAGACTTGATTACACACAGGTGGATTGTATTTATCATCATTAGTCATTTAGGTCAACATTGGATCATTCAGAGATCCTCACTGAACTTCTGGAGAGAGTTTGCTGCACTGAAAGTAAAGGGGCTGAATAATTTTGCACGCCCAATTTTTCAGTTTATGATTTGTTAAAAAAGTTTGAAATATCCAATAAATGTCGTTCCACTTCATGATTGTGTCCCACTTGTTGTTGATTCTTCACAAAAAAATACAGTTTTATATCTTTATGTTTGAAGCCTGAAATGTGGCAAAAGGTCGCAAAGTTCAATGGGGCCGAATACTTTCGCAAGGCACTGTATATATATTTCACCTTTATTTAACTAGGCAAGTCAGTTAAGAACAAATTCTTATTTGCAATGATGGCCTACCAAAAGGCAGAATGCCACCTGTACTGTAGATAATAAAGCTACTGTACATATGTGATTTGACGCCATTTTATCTGTGGCCAATGACCTTGAGCCTTCTTGGATGGGCACTTCTAATGTAACTCTATGGCAGCACCAAAGGGGATAGAATTTTGGTGGTCTACCCTTTGACTTGGCGGTGACGAGGTGTCCCCATGAGTGACAGAACACTGAGCCAATCACGGTGCAACTTTCCATATTTTCTGCTGCCTTTCCCACCACCACAGAAAGCACTGAGTTAGGCTGAAACACCTGCATGTTGGAGCTGCCTTACTCAAGAAAGCACTGAGTTAGGCTGAAACACCTGCATGTTGGAGCTGCCTTACTCAAGAAAGCAAAAAGAGACCTTGTTTGTATGCGGCTTTATGAACCCAATTATATATATATATATATATATATATATATATATATATATATATATATATATATATCATTTTTTTTTACATTGTTTACAAACTGAAATGTGACATATATTATTACCAAAATAAAATGCGGAACAGACCCCCCCAAAATGTATTTAATTCAAATGGCCTGCCTTGAATGACCGGTCGCCACTGTGTATGTGTGAGACCAACGGGTGGCCGTGGCTGTGTGAGAATGGCTGTGGCTGTGTGCCTGTATCTCTCTCTCACATCACTAAAACTGAATTCACTTTTCTACGATCTCTCTCCCTCTCTGCTCTGATAGACATGAGCCTGCGACTCTCATCTCTCCAGCGTTGCAATTCATCATTTGTTTCCTTATAGAATCACAGCTGCACGATTCTGGAGAAACTGCAACACTCCTGATACATTCAAATACATTTGCCCAAGTAATATAAGTACTGCTGTCTGTTCAGAAAGAAATGAAATCATTCAGAATACTACACCACCAGAAGGCCTACGATTAAGCCACAGATGATCCATAGCTTATTTATTTTACATTTCCTAGCTGTGAATTGTAGCCCAACATAAAGGAATAGCCTAGCTGTTGATTGTAGCCTGATAACATGGAATAGCCTAGCTGTTGATTGTAGCCCATTAAGAAGGATTAGCCTAGCTGTGGATTGTAGCCCATTAAGAAGGAATAGCCTAGCTGTGGATTGTAGCCCAACATAAAGGAATAGCCTAGCTGTTGATTGTAGCCTGATAACATGGAATAGCCTAGCTGTTGATTGTAGCCCATTAAGAAGGATTAGCCTAGCTGTGGATTGTAGCCCATTAAGAAGGAATAGCCTAGCTGTTGATTGTAGCCCAACATAAAGGAATAGCCTAGCTGTTGATTGTAGCCTGATAACATGGAATAGCCTAGCTGTTGATTGTAGCCCATTAAGAAGGATTAGCCTAGCTGTGGATTGTAGCCCATTAAGAAGGAATAGCCTAGCTGTGGATTGTAGCCCAACATAAAGGAATAGCCTAGCTGTTGATTGTAGCCTGATAACATGGAATAGCCTAGCTGTTGATTGTAGCCCATTAAGAAGGATTAGCCTAGCTGTGGATTGTAGCCCATTAAGAAGGAATAGCCTAGCTGTGGATTGTAGCCCATTAAGAAGGAATAGCCTAGCTGTGGATTGTAGCCCATTAAGAAGGAATAGCCTAGCTGTTGATTGTAGCCCGATAACAAGGAATAGCCTAGCTGTTGATTGTAGCCCAATAACAAGGAATAGCCTAGCTGTGGATTGTAGCCCACTAACAAGGAATAGCCTAGCTGTTGATTGTAGCCCAATAACAAGGAATAGCCTAGCTGTTGATTGTAGCCCAATAACAAGGATTAGCCTAGCTGTTGATTGTAGCCCAATATAAAGGAATAGCCTAGCTGTGGATTGTAGCCCGATAACAAGGAATAGCCTAGCTATTGATTGTAGCCCGATAACAAGGAATAGCCTAGCTGTTGACCGTAGCCCGATAACAAGGAATAGCCTAGCTGTTGATTGTAGCCCGATAACAAGGAATAGCTTAGCTGTGGATTGTAGCCCAATAACAAGGAATAGCCTAGCTGTTGATTGTAGCCCGATAACAAGGAATAGCCTAGCTGTTCATTGTAGCCCGATAACAAGGAATAGCCTAGCTGTTGACCGTAGCCCGATAACAAGGAATAGTTTAGCTGTGGATTGTAGCCCAATAACAAGGAATAGCCTAGCTGTTGATTGTAGCCCGTTAACAAGGAATAGCCTAGCTGTTGACTGTAGCCCGTTAACAAGGAATAGCATAGCTGTTGATTGTAGCCCGATAACAAGGAATAGCATAGCTGTTGAGTGTAGCCCGATAACAAGGAATAGCCCTACTGTCAGGAACGAGCGGCAAATCTGTCAGTGAACAAACAGAATGCAGACCAAACAGGCCTTTCTCAATATTTCATATACAATGGAGGGAAAACACAGGTTGGAAAGCAGATGGCTCCAGCTGAAAAGAGAAGACTCTCTGCTGTAGGCTACCAACACATTCATCTGCTGTATTTACAAAATAAGAGAGAGAGAGGCTTTTGGCACGAGCGCATCAGCCATCAACAGGGAGTGAGTCAGTAAAACTGGAAAGGCATTTTTAGGACTATCATTTCCTCCTCCTACTGTAGCCTACAATATGTGTCCTCACACACCTTGGACTGGGCTATAGATGGATTCAAGACAAGGTTGTTTTTATTGATCTCAGATTCTCAGTTTGTCAGTGTAGCCTACCTTTTCCATCATTTGTGCAGTATAAAATAATAATCTACCAAAGTCTCCAGTCGTGTAAAATGACGTTGGAATTGCATGAAATGCGTTTATAAAATGACACGTTTTTTTTCCCAGACCCCGGGGCTACTTAAAATGTTCCCCATGTGTGCAACTTCTGTAAGAGCCTGTACTCTACAGCTCTGTGCCACTACGCAGATCTGTACTCTACAGCTCTGTGCCACTACGCAGATCTATACTCTACAGCTCTATGCCACTACGCAGATCTGTACTCTACAGCTCTGTGCCACTACGCAGATCTGTACTCTACAGCTCTGTGCCACTACGCAGATCTGTACTCTACAGCTCTATGTCACTACGCAGATCTGTACTCTACAGCTCTATGTCACTACGCAGATCTGTACTCTACAGCTCTATGTCACTACGCAGATCTGTACTCTACAGCTCTATGCCACTACGCAGATCTGTACTCTACAGCTCTATGCCACTATGCAGATCTGTACTCTACAGCTCTATGCCACTATGCAGATCTGTACTCTACAGCTCTATGCCACTACGCTGATCTGTACTCTACAGCTCTGTGCCACTACGCAGATCTGTACTCTACAGCTCTATGCCACTACGCAGATCTGTACTCTACAGCTCTATGTCACTACGCAGATCTGTACTCTACAGCTCTATGTCACTACGCAGATCTGTACTCTACAGCTCTATGCCACTACGCAGATCTGTACTCTACAGCTCTATGTCACTACGCAGATCTGTACTCTACAGCTCTATGTCACTACGCAGATCTGTACTCTACAGCTCTATGTCACTACGCAGATCTGTACTCTACAGCTCTGTGCCACTACGCAGATCTGTACTCTACAGCTCTATGCCACTACGCAGATCTGTACTCTACAGCTCTATGTCACTACGCAGATCTGTACTCTACAGCTCTATGTCACTACGCAGATCTGTACTCTACAGCTCTGTGCCACTACGCAGATCTGTACTCTACAGCTCTATGCCACTACGCAGATCTGTACTCTACAGCTCTATGCCACTAGGCAGATCTGTACTCTACAGCTCTGTGCCACTACGCAGATCTGTACTCTACAGCTCTATGCCACTACGCAGATCTGTACTCTACAGCTCTATGCCACTACGCAGATCTGTACTCTACAGCTCTATGCCACTATGCAGATCTGTACTCTACAGCTCTGTGCTACTACGCAGATCTGTACTCTACAGCTCTATGCCACTACGCAGATCTGTACTCTACAGCTCTGTGCCACTACGCAGATCTGTACTCTACAGCTCTATGCCACTACGCAGATCTGTACTCTACAGCTCTATGTCACTACGCAGATCTGTACTCTACAGCTCTATGTCACTACGCAGATCTGTACTCTACAGCTCTATGCCACTACGCAGATCTGTACTCTACAGCTCTATGCCACTAGGCAGATCTGTACTCTACAGCTCTATGCCACTACGCAGATCTGTACTCTACAGCTCTATGCCACTACGCAGATCTGTACTCTACAGCTCTATGCCAATACGACGATATGCTTTATTCTAATGGTGATTTTCTTTTGGTTCCGGTTCCCGATTTCCAAATGAACCACAGGGGAGAGTCATGGTCTCTTTCAGTATAGGACATGCTGTATGGTTGAATGGTTTATTAATGCTTTGTAAATACTGTAGTGAATTAGTCATGTATTACTTAGGGTGACGAAGGGAGGGAGAGGAGGGGAAGGAGATGGGGAGAAGGAGGGGAGGCAGAGCAGGGGGAGGAGGAGTGGGATGATGTTGAGGAGGGGGTATTCAGACTGGCTGCCCCTGTTTTGCCCCACCCTTTGGGAGCAGTGACCTTTTGGCGCTGCTGGCTAATGAGAGCACAGGCTCCTGGGTAATGGCTTGATTAAACCACCTGTGGAACGCTTGACTGATTTGGCATTAACCCACAAGGAGTACTAGTCAGCTGGGGCTTCCTTCATCTTTTCGTCTCCTCTCCTCTCCTCTCCTCTCCTCTCCTCCACTACCTCCCCTCTACTACCTCCCCTCCACTACCTCTCCTCCACTACCTCCCCTCCACTACCTCCCCTCCACTACCTCTCCTCCCCTCTCCTCCCTCTCCTCCACTACCTCCCCTCTACTACCTCCCCTCCACTACCTCTCCTCTCCTCCCTTCCCTCCACTATCTCTCCTCTCCTCTCCTCCCCTCCACTACCTCTCCTCCCTCCCCTCCACTACCTCTCCTCCACTCTCCTCCCTTCCCTCCACTACCTCTCCTCTCCTCCCTTCCCCTCCACTACCTCTCCTCTCCTCCCTTCCCTCCACTACCTCTCCTCTCCTCCCTTCCCTCCACTACCTCTCCTCTCCTCCCTTCCCTCCACTACCTCTCCTCTCCTCCCTTCCCTCCACTACCTCTCCTCTCCTCCCTCCCCTCCACTACCTCCCCTCCCCTCCACTACCTCTCCTCCCTCCCCTCCCCTCCACTACCTCTCCTCCCTCCCCTTCACTACCTCTCCTCCCTCCCCTCCACTACCTCTCCTCTCCTCCCTTCCCTCCACTACCTCTCCTCTCCTCCCTCCCCTCCACTACCTCTCCTCTCCTCCCTCCCCTCCACTACCTCCCCTCCTCTCCACTACCTCCCCTCCCCTCCACTACCTCTCCTCCCTCCCCTCCACTACCTCTCCTCCCTCCCCTTCACTACCTCTCCTCCCTTCCCTCCACTACCTCTCCTCTCCTCCCTTCCCTCCACTACCTCTCCTCTCCTCCCTTCCCTCCACTACCTCTCCTCTCCTCCCTTCCCTCCACTACCTCTCCTCTCCTCCCTTCCCTCCACTACCTCTCCTCTCCTCCCTCCCCTCCACTACCTCCCCTCCCCTCCACTACCTCTCCTCCCTCCCCTCCACTACCTCTCCTCCCTCCCCTTCACTACCTCTCCTCTCCTCCCTTCCCTCCACTACCTCTCCTCTCCTCCCTCCCCTCCACTACCTCTCCTCTCCTCCCTCCCCTCTACTACCTCCCCTCCTCTCCACTACCTCTCCTCTCCTCCCTCCCCTCCACTACCTCCCCTCCTCTCCACTACCTCTCCTCTCCTCCCTCCACTACCTCCCCTCCCCTCCACTACCTCTCCTCTCCTCCCTCCCCTCCCCTCCACTACCTCTCCTCTCCTCCCTCCCCTCTTCTACCTCTCCTCCCCTCCACTACCTCTCCTCCCTTCCCCTCCACTACCTCCCCTCCCCTCCACTACCTCTCCTCTCCTCCCTCCCCTCCCCCCCACTACCTCTCCTCTCCTCCCTCCCCTCCCCTCCACTACCTCTCCTCTCCTCCCTCCCCTCTTCTACCTCTCCTCTTCTCCCCTCCCCTCCCCTCCACTACCTCTCCTCTCCTCCCTCCCGTCCGCTACCTCTCCTTGTGTTCCTCATTCACAGAGAAGCCTCGTCTCCGCCCTTGTCACGTTCCCCTCGTCGCCATGGTGACGTGACAAAGCGGCACAGGCTTGTTTTTATTTGAGTGGCGAGGAGGAGGATACTGCATGTGAATGGCACAAGACACACACACACACACACACACACACCACAGCTTCTATTTATACCCTACCAACTGGCTACGTTTCGCTCTTAGTATGTTGTCGTAGAGACGACTGACTACCTTGACTACCACCAACCCACTACCAGACAGAAGAGATTCATTAATATGGTTTTATGTTTTATCTCCCTGGTCCCTCAGATTCACTCCCCAGTCACCATTCAGCCTTAAAGGAAGAAGGGTGTGAATCAGATAGACAGACGGACACACAGACAGACAGACAGACAGACAGACAGACAGACAGACAGACCAGACCAGACCACAGCTTTTATATTTAGACCAGACCACAGCTTCTATATTTAGACCATCTATCTATGTTTTCGCCCTGGAGTGGGCGGGTCTTCCACTGCCATAGAGACAGGGACTACCTTGACTACCACCAGCCAATAGAGACAGGGACTACCTTGACTACCACCAGCCAATAGAGACAGGGACTACCTTGACTACCACCAGCCAATAGAGACAGGGACTAGGGACTAACTTGACTACCACCAGCCAATAGAGACAGGGACTACCTTGAGTACCACCAGCCAATAGAGACAGGGACTAGGGACTACCTTGACTACCACCAGTCAATAGAGACAGGGACTACCTTGACTACCACCAGTCAATAGAGACAGGGACTACCTTGACTACCACCAGTCAATAGAGACAGGGACTACCTTGACTACCACCAGTCAATAGAGACAGGGACTACCTTGACTACCACCAGTCAATAGAGACAGGGACTACCTTGACTACCACCAGTCAATAGAGACAGGGACTACCTTGACTACCACCAGTCAATAGAGACAGGGACTACCTTGACTACCACCAGTCAATAGAGACAGGGACTACCTTGACTACCACCAGTCAATAGAGACAGGGACTACCTTGACTACCACCAGTCAATAGAGACAGGGACTACCTTGACTACCACCAGTCAATAGAGACAGGGACTACCTTGACTACCACCAGTCAATAGAGACAGGGACTACCTTGACTACCACCAGTCAATAGAGACAGGGACTACCTTGACTACCACCAGTCAATAGAGACAGGGACTACCTTGACTACCACCAGTCAATAGAGATGAAAGAGATGATTCACTGTTTTCCTCTCTAGTTCCTCTCCACCACTCTATTCAGGCTCAAAGCCATCCTGGAAAACTTCCCCTCTGTGAGACATTGACTCAATCTTTTTTTTCAGTTTCCGAAGTCAGATTCTCTAGGCACCGGCTCCGGCTCAAAACTTCCCAGAGAAACTCTCCAGTGAGACCATACATGTGTTTTAAACGTCATCGTCTTCCCATGATGCCCTGCTTCCATACACAGAGCCCCTTGACTTAATCCACGTTTTTTACGTGACAGCATGAATTCATGAAAACATGTTTTTAGACATTTTTGAAGAATATATTGAAAATAAAATACAGAAATATCGAATTTACATATGAAAAAATAACACACATGTATCATGTCAGATATAGAGTTGAAATATATGACATGTTGAGTTTGCACCCAATATTACACTTTATATACATCACAGAAGACTGAAATATAACTGGTTGACATAGAAACACCAGATTTTCATCGGGTTTTCTGAAATAATCTTGATTAATTGTGAAATTATGAAAAATATTGATAATGTTCATCCCATGAGACCAAAGAGGGCTTTAGGTCATTGACTGCTGGAACGGGCTACCTCAACACTGTAACATCCCATGAGACCAAAGAGGACCCTTTAGGTCATTGACTGCTGGAACGGGCTACCGCAACACTGTAACATCCCATGAGACCAAAGAGGGCCCTTTAGGTCATTGACTGCTGGAACGGGCTACCGCAACACTGTAACATCCCATGAGACCAAAGAGGGCCCTTTAGGTCATTGACTGCTGGAACGGGCTACCTCAACACTGTAACATCCCATGAGACCAAAGAGGGCCCTTTAGGTCATTGACTGCTGGAACGGGCTACCTCAACACTGTAACATCCCATGAGACCAAAGAGGACCCTTTAGGTCATTGACTGCTGGAACGGGCTACCTCAACACTGTAACATCCCATGAGACCAAAGAGGACCCTTTAGGTCATTGACTGCTGGAACGGGCTACCTCAACACTGTAACATCCCATGAGACCAAAGAGGACCCTTTAGGTCATTGACTGCTGGAACGGGCTACCGCAACACTGTAACATCCCATGAGACCAAAGAGGACCCTTTAGGTCATTGACTGCTGGAACGGGCTACCTCAACACTGTAACATCCCATGAGACCAAAGAGGACCCTTTAGGTCATTGACTGCTGGAACGGGCTACCTCAACACTGTAACATCCCATGAGACCAAAGAGGACCCTTTAGGTCATTGACTGCTGGAACGGGCTACCGCAACACTGTAACATCCCATGAGACCAAAGAGGGCCCTTTAGGTCATTGACTGCTGGAACGGGCTACCTCAACACTGTAACATCCCATGAGACCAAAGAGGGCCCTTTAGGTCATTGACTGCTGGAACGGGCTACCTCAACACTGTAACATCCCATGAGACCAAAGAGGACCCTTTAGGTCATTGACTGCTGGAACGGGCTACCTCAACACTGTAACATCCCATGAGACCAAAGAGGACCCTTTAGGTCATTGACTGCTGGAACGGGCTACCTCAACACTGTAACATCCCATGAGACCAAAGAGGACCCTTTAGGTCATTGACTGCTGGAACGGGCTACCGCAACACTGTAACATCCCATGAGACCAAAGAGGACCCTTTAGGTCATTGACTGCTGGAACGGGCTACCTCAACACTGTAACATCCCATGAGACCAAAGAGGACCCTTTAGGTCATTGACTGCTGGAACGGGCTACCTCAACACTGTAACATCCCATGAGACCAAAGAGGACCCTTTAGGTCATTGACTGCTGGAACGGGCTACCGCAACACTGTAACATCCCATGAGACCAAAGAGGACCCTTTAGGTCATTGACTGCTGGAACGGGCTACCGCAACACTGTAACATCCCATGAGACCAAAGAGGACCCTTTAGGTCATTGACTGCTGGAACGGGCTACCTCAACACTGTAACATCCCATGAGACCAAAGAGGGCCCTTTAGGTCATTGACTGCTGGAACGGGCTACCTCAACACTGTAACATCCCATGAGACCAAAGAGGGCCCTTTAGGTCATTGACTGCTGGAACGGGCTACCTCAACACTGTAACATCCCATGAGACCAAAGAGGACCCTTTAGGTCATTGACTGCTGGAACGGGCTACCGCAACACTGTAACATCCCATGAGACCAAAGAGGACCCTTTAGGTCATTGACTGCTGGAACGGGCTACCTCAACACTGTAACATCCCATGAGACCAAAGAGGACCCTTTAGGTCATTGACTGCTGGAACGGGCTACCTCAACACTGTAACATCCCATGAGACCAAAGAGGACCCTTTAGGTCATTGACTGCTGGAACGGGCTACCGCAACACTGTAACATCCCATGAGACCAAAGAGGACCCTTTAGGTCATTGACTGCTGGAACGGGCTACCGCAACACTGTAACATCCCATGAGACCAAAGAGGACCCTTTAGGTCATTGACTGCTGGAACGGGCTACCTCAACACTGTAACATCCCATGAGACCAAAGAGGGCCCTTTAGGTCATTGACTGCTGGAACGGGCTACCTCAACACTGTAACATCCCATGAGACCAAAGAGGGCCCTTTAGGTCATTGACTGCTGGAACGGGCTACCTCAACACTGTAACATCCCATGAGACCAAAGAGGGCCCTTTAGGTCATTGACTGCTGGAACGGGCTACCTCAACACTGTAACATCCCATGAGACCAAAGAGGACCCTTTAGGTCATTGACTGCTGGAACGGGCTACCTCAACACTGTAACATCCCATGAGACCAAAGAGGGCCCTTTAGGTCATTGACTGCTGGAACGGGCTACCTCAACACTGTAACATCCCATGAGACCAAAGAGGACCCTTTAGGTCATCGACTGCTGGAACGGGCTACCTCAACACTGTAACATCCCATGAGACCAAAGAGGACCCTTTAGGTCATCGACTGCTGGAACGGGCTACCTCAACACTGTAACATCCCATGAGACCAAAGAGGACCCTTTAGGTCATTGACTGCTGGAACGGGCTACCTCAACACTGTAACATCCCATGAGACCAAAGAGGACCCTTTAGGTCATTGACTGCTGGAACGGGCTACCTCAACACTGTAACATCCCATGAGACCAAAGAGGGCCCTTTAGGTCATTGACTGCTGGAACGGGCTACCTCAACACTGTAACATCCCATGAGACCAAAGAGGGCCCTTTAGGTCATTGACTGCTGGAACGGGCTACCTCAACACTGTAACATCCCATGAGACCAAAGAGGACCCTTTAGGTCATTGACTGCTGGAACGGGCTACCTCAACACTGTAACATCCCAAGAGACCAAAGAGGGCCCTTTAGGTCATTGACTGCTGGAACGGGCTACCTCAACACTGTAACATCCCATGAGACCAAAGAGGACCCTTTAGGTCATCGACTGCTGGAACGGGCTACCTCAACACTGTAACATCCCATGAGACCAAAGAGGACCCTTTAGGTCATTGACTGCTGGAACGGGCTACCTCAACACTGTAACATCCCATGAGACCAAAGAGGACCCTTTAGGTCATTGACTGCTGGAACGGGCTACCTCAACACTGTAACATCCCATGAGACCAAAGAGGACCCTTTAGGTCATTGACTGCTGGAACGGGCTACCTCAACACTGTAACATCCCATGAGACCAAAGAGGGCCCTTTAGGTCATTGACTGCTGGAACGGGCTACCTCAACGCTGTAACATCCCATGAGACCAAAGAGGACCCTTTAGGTCATTGACTGCTGGAACGGGCTACCTCAACACTGTAACATCCCATGAGACCAAAGAGGGCCCTTTAGGTCATTGACTGCTGGAACGGGCTACCTCAACACTGTAACATCCCATGAGACCAAAGAGGACCCTTTAGGTCATTGACTGCTGGAACGGGCTACCTCAACACTGTAACATCCCATGAGACCAAAGAGGACCCTTTAGGTCATTGACTGCTGGAACGGGCTACCTCAACACTGTAACATCCCATGAGACCAAAGAGGACCCTTTAGGTCATTGACTGCTGGAACGGGCTACCTCAACACTGTAACATCCCATGAGACCAAAGAGGACCCTTTAGGTCATTGACTGCTGGAACGGGCTACCTCAACACTGTAACATCCCATGAGACCAAAGAGGACCCTTTAGGTCATTGACTGCTGGAACGGGCTACCTCAACACTGTAACTAGGCCACTCAGGAACATTCAAATTCATCTTGGTTAGCAACTCCAGTGTATATTTGGCCTTGTGTTTTAGATTATTGTCCCGCTGAAAGGTGAATTTGTAAACTGAACCAGGTTTTCCACTAGAATTTTGCCTGCGCTCATAGCTGTATTCCGTTTATCTTTACCCTAAATATCTCCCTAGTCCACGATTACAAGCATACCCATAACATGATGCAGCCATCATCATGCTTGAAAATATGAAGAGTGGTACTCAGGGATATGTTGTGTTGGATTTGCCCCAAACATAACGCTGTGTATTCAGGACATAATGTTCATTTCTTTGCAGTTTTACTTTAATTCCTTGTTGTAAACAGGAAGCAAGTTTTGGAATATTTGTATTCTATACAGGCATCCTTCATTTCACTCTGTCATTTAAGTTCGTATTGTGGACAAACTACAATGTTGTTGATCCATCCTCAGTTTTCTCCTATCACAGCAATTGAACTCTGTAAATGTTTTAAAGTCACCATTGGCTTCATGATGAAATCCCTGAGTGGTTTCCTTCCTTTCCGGCAACTAAGTTTGGAAGGACGCCTGTATCTTTGTAGTGACTGGGTGTATTGATACACCATCCAAAGCCTAATTAATAACTTCACCATGTTCACAAGAACATCCCTGCCAAACCCTCCCCTAACCCGGACGACGCTGGGCCAAACCCTCCCCTAACGCGGACGACACTGGGCCAAACCCTCCCCTTACGTGGACGACACTGGGCCAAACCCTCCCCTAACGCGGACGACACTGGGCCAAACCCTCCCCTAACCCGGACGACGCTGGGCCAAACCCTCCCCTAACGCGGACGACACTGGGCTAAACCCTCCCCTAACCCGGACGACGCTGGGCTAAACCCTCCTCTAAACCGGACGACGCTGGGCCAAACCCTCCCCTAACCAGGACGACGCTGGGCCAAACCCTCCCCTAACCCGTACGACGCTAAGCTAAACCCTCCCCTAACGCGGACGACGCTGGGCTAAACCCTCCCCTAACCCGTACGACGCTGGGCCAAACCCTCCCCTAACCCGTACGACGCTAAGCTAAACCCTCCCCTAACGCGGACGACGCTGGGCTAAACCCTCCCCTAACCCGTACGACGCTGGGCCAAACTCTCCCCTAACCAGGACGACGCTGGGCTAAACCCTCCCCTAACGCGGACGACGCTGGGCTAATTGTGCGCTGCCCCATGGGTTTCCCGGTCACGGCCGGCTGCGACAGAGCCTGGACTCAAACCAGGACCTCTAGTGGCACAGCTAGCACTGCGATGCCGTGCCCTAGACCACTGTGCCACTCGAGAGGCCCTTTTCATTTTTTTAATTCATTTTTTAAAAATGTTCTACAAAAGAAAATCCACTTTGATGCTATGGGGTATTGTGTGTAGATCAGTGACACAAAATCTCAGTGTAACACTTTTAAAATTCAGGCAGTAAAAACAGAATGTGGAAAAAGTAAAGCGCCCTACAGAATGCTCTGTAGGGCGCTGGTCAAAAGTGGTGCTCTATATACATAGGGAACGGGCTGCCATTTCAGATGGTGCCCTATATACAATAGGGAACGGGCTGCCATTTCAGATGGTGCCCTATATACAGTAGGGAACGGGCTGTCATTTCAGATGGTGCCCTATATACAGTAGGGAACGGGCTGCCATTTCAGATGGTGCCCTATATACAGTAGGTAACGGGCTGCCATTTCAGATGGTGCCCTATATACAGTAGGGAACGGGCTGCCATTTCAGATGGTGCCCTATATACAGTAGGGAACGGGCTGTCATTTCAGATGCTGCCCTATATACAGTAGGGAACGGGCTGTCATTTCAGATGGTGCCCTATATACAGTAGGGAACGGGCTGTCCTTTCAGATGGTGCCCTATATACAGTAGGGAACGGGCTGCCATTTCAGATGGAGCCCTATATACAGCAGGGAACTGGCTGCCCTTTCAGATGGTGCCCTATATACAGTAGGGAACGGGCTGCCATTTCAGATGGTGCCCTATATACAGTAGGGAACGGGTTGCCATTTCAGATGGTGCCCTATATACAGTAGGGAACGGGCTGCCATTTCAGATGGAGCCCTATATACAGTAGGGAACGGGCTGCCATTTCAGATGGTGCCCTATATACAGTAGGGAACTGGCTGCCCTTTCAGATGGTGCCCTATATACAGTAGGGAACGGGCTGCCATTTCAGATGGTGCCCTATATACAGTAGGGAACGGGCTGTCATTTCAGATGGTGCCCTATATACAGTAGGGAACGGGTTGCCATTTCAGATGGTGCCCTATATACAGTAGGGAACGGGTTGCCATTTCAGATGGTGCCCTATATACAGTAGGGAACTGGCTGCCATTTCAGATGGATCCCTATATACAGTAGGGAACGGGCTGCCATTTCAGATGGTGCCCTATATACAGTAGGGAACGGGCTGCCATTTCAGATGGTGCCCTATATACAGTAGGGAACGGGCTGTCATTTCAGATGGTGCCCTATATACAGTAGGGAACGGGCTGCCATTTCAGATGGAGCCCTATATACAGTAGGGAACTGGCTGCCCTTTCAGATGGTGCCCTATATACAGTAGGGAACGGGCTGCCATTTCAGATGGTGCCCTATATACAGTAGGGAACGGGTTGCCATTTCAGATGGTGCCCTATATACAGTAGGGAACGGGCTGCCATTTCAGATGGAGCCCTATATACAGTAGGGAACGGGCTGCCATTTCAGATGGTGCCCTATATACAGTAGGGAACTGGCTGCCCTTTCAGATGGTGCCCTATATACAGTAGGGAACGGGCTGCCATTTCAGATGGTGCCCTATATACAGTAGGGAACGGGCTGTCATTTCAGATGGTGCCCTATATACAGTAGGGAACGGGTTGCCATTTCAGATGGTGCCCTATATACAGTAGGGAACGGGTTGCCATTTCAGATGGTGCCCTATATACAGTAGGGAACTGGCTGCCATTTCAGATGGATCCCTATATACAGTAGGGAACGGGCTGCCATTTCAGATGGTGCCCTATATACAGTAGGGAACGGGCTGCCATTTCAGATGGTGCCCTATATACAGTAGGGAACGGGCTGTCATTTCAGATGGTGCCCTATATACAGTAGGGAACGGGCTGCCATTTCAGATGGTGCCCTATATACAGTAGGGAACGGGCTGTCATTTCAGATGGTGCCCTATATACAGTAGGGAACGGGCTGTCATTTCAGATGGTGCCCTATATACAGTAGGGAACGGGCTGCCATTTCAGATGGTGCCCTATATACAGTAGGGAACGGGCTGTCATTTCAGATGGTGCCCTATATACAGTAGGGAACGGGCTGCCATTTCAGATGGTGCCCTATATACAGTAGGGAACGGGCTGCCATTTCAGATGGTGCCCTATATACAGTAGGGAACGGGCTGTCATTTCAGATGGTGCCCTATATACAGTAGGGAACGGGCTGCCATTTCAGATGGTGCCCTATATACAGTAGGGAACGGGTTGCCATTTCAGATGGTGCCCTATATACAGTAGGGAACGGGCTGCCATTTCAGATGGAGCCCTATATACAGTAGGGAACGGGCTGCCATTTCAGATGGTGCCCTATATACAGTAGGGAACTGGCTGCCCTTTCAGATGGTGCCCTATATACAGTAGGGAACGGGCTGCCATTTCAGATGGTGCCCTATATACAGTAGGGAACGGGCTGTCATTTCAGATGGTGCCCTATATACAGTAGGGAACGGGTTGCCATTTCAGATGGTGCCCTATATACAGTAGGGAACGGGTTGCCATTTCAGATGGTGCCCTATATACAGTAGGGAACTGGCTGCCATTTCAGATGGATCCCTATATACAGTAGGGAACGGGCTGCCATTTCAGATGGTGCCCTATATACAGTAGGGAACGGGCTGCCATTTCAGATGGTGCCCTATATACAGTAGGGAACGGGCTGTCATTTCAGATGGTGCCCTATATACAGTAGGGAACGGGCTGCCATTTCAGATGGTGCCCTATATACAGTAGGGAACGGGCTGTCATTTCAGATGGTGCCCTATATACAGTAGGGAACGGGCTGTCATTTCAGATGGTGCCCTATATACAGTAGGGAACGGGCTGCCATTTCAGATGGTGCCCTATATACAGTAGGGAACGGGCTGCCATTTCAGATGGTGCCCTATATACAGTAGGGAACGGGCTGCCATTTCAGATGGTGCCCTATATACAGTAGGGAACGGGCTGCCATTTCAGATGGTGCCCTATATACAGTAGGGAACGGGCTGTCATTTCAGATGGTGCCCTATATACAGTAGGGAACGGGCTGTCATTTCAGATGGTGCCCTATATACAGTAGGGAACGGGCTGTCATTTCAGATGGTGCCCTATATACAGTAGGGAACGGGCTGCCATTTCAGATGGAGCCCTATATACAGTAGGGAACTGGCTGCCCTTTCAGATGGTGCCCTATATACAGTAGGGAACGGGCTGCCATTTCAGATGGTGCCCTATATATAGTAGGGAACGGGTTGCCATTTCAGATGGTGCCCTATATACAGTAGGGAACGGGCTGCCATTTCAGATGGAGCCCTATATACAGTAGGGAACGGGCTGCCATTTCAGATGGTGCCCTATATACAGTAGGGAACTGGCTGCCCTTTCAGATGGTGCCCTATATACAGTAGGGAACGGGCTGCCATTTCAGATGGTGCCCTATATACAGTAGGGAACGGGCTGTCATTTCAGATGGTGCCCTATATACAGTAGGGAACGGGTTGCCATTTCAGATGGGGCCCTATATACAGTAGGGAACGGGCTGCCATTTCAGATGGTGCCCTATATACAATAGGGAACGGGCTGCCATTTCAGATGGTGCCCTATATACAGTAGGGAACGGGCTGTCATTTAAGATGGTGCCCTATATACAGTAGGGAACGGGCTGCCATTTCAGATGGTGCCCTATATACAGTAGGGAACAGGCTGTCATTTCAGATGGTGCCCTATATACAGTAGGGAACGGGCTGTCATTTCAGATGGTGCCCTATATACAGTAGGGAACGGGCTGTCATTTCAGATGGTGCCCTATATACAGTAGGGAACGGGCTGCCATTTCAGATGGTGCCCTATATACAGTAGGGAACGGGCTGCCATTTCAGATGGTGCCCTATATACAGTAGGGAACGGGCTGCCATTTCAGATGGTGCCCTATATACAGTAGGGAACGGGCTGTCATTTCAGATGGTGCCCTATATACAGTAGGGAACGGGCTGCCATTTCAGATGGTGCCCTATATACAGTAGGGAACGGGCTGTCATTTCAGATGGTGCCCTATATACAGTAGGGAACGGGCTGTCATTTCAGATGGTGCCCTATGTACAGTAGGGAACGGGCTGCCATTTCAGATGGTGCCCTATATACAGTAGGGAACGGGCTGCCATTTCAGATGGTGCCCTATATACAGTAGGGAACGGGCTGCCATTTCAGATGGTGCCCTATATACAGTAGGGAACGGGCTGCCATTTCAGATGGTGCCCTATATACAGTAGGGAACGGGCTGTCATTTCAGATGGTGCCCTATATACAGTAGGGAACGGGCTATCATTTCAGATGGTGCCCTATATACAGTAGGGAACGGGTTGCCATTTCAGATGGTGCCCTATATACAGTAGGGAACGGGCTGCCATTTCAGATGGAGCCCTATATACAGTAGGGAACGGGCTGCCATTTCAGATGGTGCCCTATATACAGTAGGGAACTGGCTGCCCTTTCAGATGGTGCCCTATATACAGTAGGGAACGGGCTGCCATTTCAGATGGTGCCCTATATACAGTAGGGAACGGGCTGTCATTTCAGATGGTGCCCTATATACAGTAGGGAACGGGTTGCCATTTCAGATGGGGCCCTATATACAGTAGGGAACGGGCTGCCATTTCAGATGGTGCCCTATATACAATAGGGAACGGGCTGCCATTTCAGATGGTGCCCTATATACAGTAGGCAACGGGCTGTCATTTCAGATGGTGCCCTATATACAGTAGGGAACGGGCTGCCATTTCAGATGGTGCCCTATATACAGTAGGGAACGGGCTGTCATTTCAGATGGTGCCCTATATACAGTAGGGAACGGGCTGTCATTTCAGATGGTGCCCTATATACAGTAGGGAACGGGCTGTCATTTCAGATGGTGCCCTATATACAGTAGGGAACGGGCTGCCATTTCAGATGGTGCCCTATATACAGTAGGTAACGGGCTGCCATTTCAGATGGTGCCCTATATACAGTAGGGAACGGGCTGCCATTTCAGATGGTGCCCTATATACAGTAGGGAACGGGCTGTCATTTCAGATGGTGCCCTATATACAGTAGGGAACGGGCTGCCATTTCAGATGGTGCCCTATATACAGTAGGGAACGGGCTGTCATTTCAGATGGTGCCCTATATACAGTAGGGAACGGGCTGCCATTTCAGATGGTGCCCTATATACAGTAGGGAACGGGCTGTCATTTCAGATGGTGCCCTATATACAGTAGGGAACGGGCTGTCATTTCAGATGGTGCCCTATATACAGTAGGGAACGGGCTGCCATTTCAGATGGAGCCCTATATACAGTAGGGAACTGGCTGCCCTTTCAGATGGTGCCCTATATACAGTAGGGAACGGGCTGCCATTTCAGATGGTGCCCTATATATAGTAGGGAACGGGTTGCCATTTCAGATGGTGCCCTATATACAGTAGGGAACGGGCTGCCATTTCAGATGGAGCCCTATATACAGTAGGGAACGGGCTGCCATTTCAGATGGTGCCCTATATACAGTAGGGAACTGGCTGCCCTTTCAGATGGTGCCCTATATACAGTAGGGAACGGGCTGCCATTTCAGATGGTGCCCTATATACAGTAGGGAACGGGCTGTCATTTCAGATGGTGCCCTATATACAGTAGGGAACGGGTTGCCATTTCAGATGGTGCCCTATATACAGTAGGGAACGGGTTGCCATTTCAGATGGTGCCCTATATACAGTAGGGAACAGGCTGCCATTTCAGATGGTGCCCTATATACAGTAGGGAACGGGCTGCCATTTCAGATGGTGCCCTATATACAGTAGGGAACGGGCTGTCATTTCAGATGGTGCCCTATATACAGTAGGGAACGGGCTGTCATTTCAGATGGTGCCCTATATACAGTAGGGAACGGGCTGTCATTTCAGATGGTGCCCTATATACAGTAGGGAACGGGCTGCCATTTCAGATGGTGCCCTATATACAGTAGGGAACGGGCTGCCATTTCAGATGGTGCCCTATATACAGTAGGGAACGGGCTGCCATTTCAGATGGCGCCCTATATACAGTAGGGAACGGGCTGCCATTTCAGATGGAGCCCTATATACAGTAGGGAACGGGCTGTCATTTCAGATGGAGCCCTATATACAGTAGGGAACGGGCTGTCATTTCAGATGGTGCCCTATATACAGTAGGGAACGGGCTGCCATTTCAGATGGGGCCCTATATACAGTAGGGAACGGGCTGCCATTTCAGATGGGGCCCTATATACAGTAGGGAACGGGCTGCCATTTCAGATGGGGCCCTATATACAGTAGGGTCTCTGTCCTCCTGACTCTGGTTAATCAGGCTACCTGGGGAGTCTCTGTCCTCCTGTAATCAGGCTACCTGGGGAGTCTCTGTCCTCCTGACTCTGGTTAATCAGGCTACCTGGGGAGTCTCTGTCCTCCTGTAATCAGGCTACCTGGGGAGTCTCAGTCCTCCTGACGTTGGTTAATCAGGCTATCAGTGACATAAACCAATCAGGGAACTTTCTTTACAGCAGGACCGCGAACCTTGACACTCAGATTTACGTCCTTAAGTCCTCCTGGGATAAAAGGTGTGTGAAGGTGGTTAGGTGGGTAAAGGAGAGGATGAGGGGTGTTGTTGAACTTCACTTTACTGAATGGGAAATGGTTACAAGAAACTCTTCCCCTCCAGCCATCAGTAACCAGACTGACAGCTCAGCAGAGTGGAAATGGGCTCCTTGTTTGCTGATACAGAAGTCTACATGCTCCATTGGTCCTGTCCTATCATCAACTACAGACCACACACACACACACACACACACACTAGTGAATGCTAGAGAAGCACAATTGGGATATTAACACAATCAAATATAACACATTTTTCCTGCTTGTCTGACCAATATGGTCTGGTGTTGTTTAGGTGCTCTGTGAGGTCTCTCTCTCTGTGTGTGTGTGTGTGTGTGTGTGTGTGTGTGTGTGTGTGTGTGTGTGTGTGTGTGTGTGTGTGTGTGTGTGTGTGTGTGTGTGTGTGTGTGTGTGTGTGTGTGTGTGTGTGTGTGTGTGTGTGTGTGTGTGTGTGTGTGTGTGTGTGTGTGTTGGGAGATGTTTTGTGTGTGTGTGGTTTGCTCTTTGTGTGTGTGTTTACGGCTTGTCAAAGCCCCAGGGCTCTGCAGTAAACAGGAATGGATAGTTGTTCCTTTTAGTTTTGAGACAATAAAGAAGACAACGTCTCCAAGGGGATTCAAAGGGCTCTCAGCCCTGAAAACTTTGAGCCGATAACAGAGCCAGAAAAATACTCCCAGTTGCAATGGAAACAGTAGAGATAACAGAGCCAGAAAAATACTCCCGGTTGCAATGGAAACAGTAGAGATAACAGAGCCAGAAAAATACTCCCGGTTGCAATGGAAACAGTAGAGATAACAGAGCCAGAAAAATACTCCCGGTTGCAATGGAAACAGTAGAGATAACAGAGCCAGAAAAATACTCCCGGTTGCAATGGAAACAGTAGAGATAACAGAGCCAGAAAAATACTCCCGGTTGCAATGGAAACAGTAGAGATAACAGAGACAGAAAAATAAGCCCAGTTGCACTGAAACAGTAGAGATAACAGAGCCAGAAAAATACGCCCGGTTGCACTGGAAACAGTAGAGATAACAGAGCCAGAAAAATACGCCCGGTTGGACTGAAACAGTAGAGATAACAGAGCCAGAAAAATACTCCCGGTTGGACTGAAACAGTAGAGATAACAGAGCCAGAAAAATACTCCCGGTTGGACTGAAACAGTAGAGATAACAGAGCCAGAAAAATACTCCCGGTTGGACTGAAACAGTAGAGATAACAGAGCCAGAAAAATACTCCCGGTTGCAATGGAAACAGTAGAGATAACAGAGCCAGAAAAATACGCCCAGTTGCACTGGAAACAGTAGAGATAACAGAGCCAAAATGACGCCCAGTTGGACTGGAAACAGTAGAGATAACAGAGCCAAAATGACGCCCAGTTGCACTGGAAACAGTAGAGATAACAGAGCCAAAATGACGTCCAGTTGCACTAGAAACAGTAGAGATAACAGAGCCAAAATGACGCCCAGTTGGACTGGAAACAGTAGAGATAACAGAGCCAAAATGACGCCCAGTTGCACTGGAGACAGTAGAGATAACAGAGCCAAAATGACTCCCAGTTGCACTGGAAACACTAGAGATAACAGAGCCAGAATGACTCCCAGTTGGACTGCAAACTCTGGAGATAACAGAGCCAGAATGACTCCCAGTTAAACGGGAAACTCTGGAGATAACAGAGCCAGAATGACTCCCAGTTGGACTGCAAACTCTGGAGATAACAGAGCCAGAATGACTCCCAGTTAAACGGGAAACTCTGGAGATAACAGAGCCAGAACGACTCCCAGTTGGACTGGAAACTCTGGAGATAACAGAGCCAGAATGACTCCCAGTTGGACTGGAAACTCTGGAGATAACAGAGCCAGAATGACTCCCAGTTAAACGGGAAACTCTGGAGATAACAGAAACTAGCCTATAGTTAGGCCTGTCATTGTAAGTGGTAAATATCTCCCCCTTAGCGCCACAGACAGACATAATGGGTCGATGTGAATACATTTTAATAAAGATTGGAGGTGCTTGTCTAGACTTTGTCTGTATCCCAAATGGCACCCTAGTCCCTATATTAGTGCACTACTTTTTGACCAGAGCCCTACAGAGAAGAGGGTGCCATTTGGGAGAGCATCTTCATTTTAATCAAATGTGATTAAATGGAAGTCTGAAAGCATTTAAGGAGCCATTTCTAAATGTGTTTATGTTGGAGCCTTTTTGAAAACCTATTGACCGTGTGTTTCTCATTGACGTCCAGTCTCTTACAAGACATTAGTATCTTTAAACATGTGATTTAACATCAACCTGCTGCACTTATACATTCATTTTCTATTAGTGGTACTTTGTGTGTGTGTGTGTGTGTGCGTCTGTGTGTGTGTGTGTTTGTAGTGTGTGTGTGTGTGTGTGCGTCTGTGTGTGTGTGTGTTTGTAGTGTGTGTGTGTGTGTGTGGGTGTGCGTTTGTAGTGTGTGTGTGTGTGCGTCTGTGTGTGTGTGTTTGTAGTGTGTGTGTTTGAGTCTGTGTTAGTGTTTGTAGTGTGTGTGTGTGTGTTTGAGTCTGTGTGTGTTTGAGTCTGTGTGTGTAGGGAGACAGAGCACATTATCCTTTGACTCCCTGCCCAGGTAATCTAGTCCATAATG